>NW_009205557.1:0-4218 GCF_000690835.1 Fulmarus glacialis
GAGGGATGCCTAGGAGAGGCGGCAGGAGCCCGGGAGACGACGTTCAGGAAGAAAACTCTCTGCTTCCTCTTCATGTCATCGCTTCCGAACCCGTCGGGCTGCGAAGGGAAACGCGTTGCTTGGAGTGAGGGGCAGCAGCGCTTGCTCGGTGGCTTCTGTGCGTTTGGGATGTTGGCCTCACCTCAATAAGCACCTGCACGCAGGTGATGGCTGCGCTTGGTGTCTGGCTTTAATTTAACAAACTCGGCTGGGCTGTGGCCAGGCTATGGACTGAAATCTTCCGTGTTTGAAAATGTTTCTCTTCAACTTCTCGATACCTGTCATGCTGATTCCCTCTTGCCCCCTCCCCACTCCTTTCTGGATGCCCCTAAATTATCCCCCTACATTTCTGAAGAGGGCTGCTTTATTTAAAGGCTTAGGCTCATCCAATATCCTTTCACATATAAAACAGATTTCATAAATAGCAAATATGCTCTTATCTTTTTTTCCCGTTATAACACACGGCTTTGCCTGTGTTTAAATGAAATCACTTGTAAAAAGTGAGGCAGCCTAACTTAGAAGTATAAAATTGTGTCTGTAGTCAACAGCAGTAAGTTGTGAAAGAGGACCTGATGCTAGCCACCACACTGGTGCAAGAGGTTCTGCCATTGAAGTCAGACGAGCTATTTCTATGAATAAAACCACTTCTTAAGAGTAGAGTTTCTAGGATGTGGCTCTAGAGTTAATTGAAGCTTGCTGGAGTGCAATAAACTTCACAGTGGGAAGGCATGGTGGGGGGAGATGTTGGTAGCTTAATACATGTTTATTTGTGAGGCTTTCCAAATGTATACGTGATGCAGATCGAACCCTGTGTTGAGAACCATGTGGCCAACCTTTGAACTTTAGTCAGGTTTCAGCAGCGCTTCCCAGGTGCAAAGATGATCATGCAGTTTGGGGGCGTTAATAGTTGAAGAGTTCATATTAGTTTGTTCCCTTGTAATTAAGAGGCATAACAACAGTTGAATTGCTGTAAAAACATTATTTGTTAATTTGCTCCTATGTCATCATAACTTCTAGTTATGAAAGAGTAATGCTTTGTTATTTGTACAGAACTAGGGGCTAGCTAGTTTTGTGTTTCTCGAAATCATAGTGTGCCTGGATGAGATTTTTTTAATAGTAGTATTTGCTTTGAGAGATTGTGTGTATTTATTTCTTTTGTCTTATGTCTATTGTCTTATGTAATTCTTTAAGTTTGGTTAAGAAGTTAGTGACTACCTGAAAGCTCTTCAGTGTTGTGGAGAAGCAATTGCATGCGAGGTTGGGGGGGGGAAATGTACTTGAACATTTACACTTCCTGCTTTAGGTACATATACTTTGTTCATGCAAGTTAGTTGTACACCTGCAATTGAGCAGGAAGAGCTATGGTTATAATTTGATATGCAGCTGAACACTTAAGCCACAACAACAAAAAAAATGTAAAACAAAAAAACCCCCAAAAGTTGATTATTAATGCCGTATGTAATGTATAGATAGAAAGTGGGGATAACTTGTCCCATGGACTGAAAACTTAGAAATAGATACACTATTGTGTTTCCTGCATTCTAGAATTTCAGACTTTGAAACGTGAAGTATATATGAAATGTAGGGCTTGGCTCTTTGATTTACAGAGATTTTCTTACCCTGTTTGACCCACTAGTCAGCTGATTGAGGTACTGTTTTTATGACTACATGAACTGCAGAGCTGGACCCATCATGCAAGAACTCCAAGTCCACTGGCAGATGAAACCTTTTTTCAGCGCATGATTGCAGCATCACATGATGCTTCATGCCGTATCCAGCGCTATTACCTGTTTGAGTTTCTCTTCTGTAAAACTGTGAACAGGAATGGTTTTTAATGTAGAAGGAATTACATGTGGCATATCAGTTATGTCACTGGATCAAGCTTTGTGTGTGCGTCTTTAATAATGGATGTGTATAATGTGTCTAAATTCTCTAATTTTTTTTTTTGTGAAGTTTCAGCAAAATCTTAAAAGTTTCTGATGTGGTTACTGTTCTACAGTGAAATTCATAGCTTATCCATAGCCCAAAGCATGCATTTCATACTTGTACATTTGTAAATCTAAAGGATGCACTTAAATGTTTGCAAAGATTTGTCTTAGCTTTTGAAAGTGAGTTTTGTGATGAAAATTCTTAGCTGTTACAGTAGTGACATCACAAGAATGATCTGTGCTCTCAAAATTAAAGGATTTATTAGTGAAAATCTTCAAGTTAAAAGGAAATGTCGTTTCTTTTTTTCATAGGAAACGTACTGTTTCCAATAGCTAGAAGTTAATGGAACTTTTTTCTGTCTGCTAGTTCTTCTTTACCCCATTGTTTGAGTTCCTGTTTGTGTGTCTCAAAGGTATGTTGTTTTGGGTTTTTATGCTGTTTATCAGCAGTATGGCACTAAGCAATGTTTCTTGTTGGTTGATATGTGCTTTCAGAGGACTTTGGGAGCATGCTGCTTGCAGAGGCTCTGCTGGAAGAATGTTTGAAGGAAAACTTTGCCAAACTGAAGGACTCCATTCCACTGACAGAGAAGAATGAGGCAAAACTAAGTGAAGCTAAACAGTATCTGACCAATATCTTAAGCAGAGGAAAACTACGAGTAAGTGGTCTCTGTTGTCATAATTCTTGCCAACTAGATGCTTCTTTCATATGATTATTAGTCTGATACAAGGTGTTGCCTGTTCATGTCCCTGTATGTACAGTGCTGTATTTATAGGTATTACTAATGGACTGGTAATTCAATACCCCTTCACAGTGGTTTCTGTTGGGAGACTTGCTTTTTCATTTTCAAATTTTGTGCTACAAGTATATATCCTGTTTATTTTCTTTATTAGAAAGAAGCAGAATAAATATTGAGGAATTCTCTGGGGTGGTGGGGCATGGCCACAGGCTGGCACAGCTGAGTGACCTACTGCTGCTCCTGGTCTGAGGGAATTATGTACACCTGGTCAGCTCCAGATCAGAGGTAAAATGTGCCACAAGCTGCGGTCAGGCACTTAAGGTTGTGGTGTGAGTCCAGGATTACAGCCTTGCATTGCTTTCAGCCTTTGCTGGAGAAGTTAATGAGAAGTTATGCTTTTATTTTATTTTGTGGTCTGGGTGTGTGGTTGGTAGCTGCCTGCCAACTCAGCTGCAGAGCTTTAGAAGTGTTTTAAGACTCTGCCTCAATGGCTGCTGCTGTGTCCGTGTCCTTGGACACGCAGTTGCATAACTGTCTTTAAAAAGACAATGAATTACAACATTCTGTTCCAGACTTGTATTACTTTTGGTCCTGAAACTTACAGGCTAGTTAGCTTGGAAGTGTATGTTATACTTTTATTGTGTTATTTTCCAGGGAGCACATGTGCAGTGGCTTTTCTGGCAGAGTTTCTTGTTCTTGATTTCTTGAAAGTCAGCGTATTTAAAAAGTAAAAAGGAGGGGGGAAGGAAGAGGAGTCCATCCAACGTTCTTTCTGTATAGTTTAGCACCAATAATGGCCAGAACCACTGAACTCTTCCAGGTTTCAGTGTTAAGTTTGGCTGCGTGAATTGCTGTTACTATTTTTTTTTGTTAGTGGTGACTTGCCTACTCATGCAGCATTGACCCTGTGTTGACTGCATGTATTAAAAAAAGGAGTATGAAGGCTAGAACCTTTTCATGCTTTCCAAAGCATAAAAAGGGTCTGAACGGATGTATTTTACTGAATTTTTTTTTTTGTTACACAGGTTTGTATGCATGTTTTCAATCCTTAAGAAACCAAATGAGTCTTAGAAATAGCGGGCATGCCTTCTGGTTTTCTATTTTTGCTTGAAAATTCTTCAAAAATTTAAGAAAATTTGGGAGCTTTCTCGCTCTTTAATTAAATGTACAGAGGAGAGGGGAACACTTGACTAAAAAGCGATGCTTTCTTCCTAGTTTAAATGCAGGGGATTTGCTTGGTGTGTGTGTAGGTAGTTCTGACACTGGCAGGCTTTTATGTGCCATCTGTGGCTGGTGAATCAAGAATAGGTCAGCTGAAACCAAAGAGGTGGCTTGTAAGCTGTGCACTTCCAAACTGAGCTCCAAAGTAAGTTGCCTGACCTTTGTGACCTGCTGCTCTCATGAGCATAGCAGTAGGATCTCTACACACTTAAATCCTTCCTACTCTGGCCTGCGGAGCTAGCAATGTTGAGAGGAAACCATTTTCATAGAATTATAGAATCATAGAATCA
>NW_009205558.1:0-846 GCF_000690835.1 Fulmarus glacialis
GAAACCAGGACAAAGATAAAAATGTTTACAGATCATTCCATCAGTAAAGGCTAGAGCTCTAAATGAAATGTAAAACACACACAGATCTTCACTAATGAACATTACTAAATCCAGACATCTTTATCTTTTTATGGAAACAGACTCTTTGCTGCCAGCTGCCCCGGCACATCAGCCAAAACTGTTCCAGTGACGGTTATTACTTCTCTTGCAGCATTCACTGGGTTAATTAAAAAAAAATGGTTGCAACGAAAAATTTTGTTTCATAATTCCATCTGGTTTAAATGTGTGTTTTCAGTTACATACAGAACCAAAAAGCTTCCAAAACTCCAGCTATGACCCCTATTACAATATCTACAAAATGAATTATGTTGGCTTATTATTTGAGCAAACAATACACTTGAACTTTTTCCTTTATTAATTCAGAAGCTGTCAGAATGTGAATCATGATGACAGATTTTCTGATTCTAGCCTCCAATAAAAATCTTTCCACTGATTATGGTAGCAGATCTCAGTCCTACTAGCTAAAAATACTATTTTATAAATTATGAACAATTTAGATGCTAAAAAGAAAGAAGAGAATTACAAATGCACCAGAATGATTTCTTAAAAGAATCACTGCTGTAACACAATAGTAACCATATAACACTTTAAGATTCTTTAAAAGAAAAGGTGGAGATAAGGATTAATTTCTTAATTAAATTAAACAACATTAGGGCAGGACCCAAGAATCTTAATAAAAAATAGGGATAAATGAATGATACTGTTGGTTAAAGATGTGGAGACAGCTTCCTTTCCTGGTATGGCCTCAGACTATTATCCATTATTGATTTTTCAGTAAGACAGCAA
>NW_009205559.1:0-9707 GCF_000690835.1 Fulmarus glacialis
CGTGGCCGGTGCTGCTTCTGCCCAGACGCATAATTCGGTTTTAGGCACACGCAAATGCGTCCCGTTTGCTGGCCAGCCCAGCAGCCTGGGACTCGCCGTTGGGGGAGAGCTCACGGCCAGCTCCTCCAGCCTGTGTCACTCCCTAACTTTACCAGTGATGTTTTTATAGTTTCTTCAGGCTGCTGGCAAAATACCGGATTGCAGAAGGCTGAGAACTGGTCCCTGTGGAGCACCACGGGAAATGCATCGTCTCCGTCTTTCCCTCTTTGCAGTTGCTGTGGGACCTATCAGTTTCTACGTTTTTGTCTGTTTGATGTGTGACAACTTGGCTTTGTATCATTCTGGGTTTTTTTTTCCTTAATCAAAATGTCATGTTAGTGTGAGGTCAAATAGTTTATGAAAGACAAAGAATATTGCATCCAAATGATTACATTTATCAACCAAGCTGAAATTCATTATTCCATTAATTGGACAAGTTCTCTTTTCCATAGACCCGTATTAATTATACTATCCTGCTATCCCCATTAATTATACTATCCTGCTTCCATTCAGTGTTCTCATCAATCACGATTACTCTGAGAGAATTAATATCTTGCAATCTGAGATAATCCTGTTGTATTGCAGTTAAGTGAAATAACAAATCCTCATTTTTGAGGTTTAAACCAACCCCACTCAAAGCTGGTAAATTGATTATTCTTTAGCTTGGGAGTGCTGTTTATTCCCCATGTGGGGACAGAACCACGGACTTGATTGTAGAAGAATTCCGTGAAGAAGCCAAGCGCACTGAGGAATGATGTTTCACAGCTAACAGAGAGATGGATTCAGGACGTGAACTCTGTAGAAAGTCCCACTAGGTTGTCTTAGACCACCATTTGTAGTAGTGTTGTTTCTTTAATGCAAAATTAATCATTGTAGATAATGTGCTTTATCAGTGAATTAAAGAAATAAATAAACCATAGGCTTTAACATCACAGATTGATGAGGTGAAACGATGGGGAAGGCTGACAAATCCAGCCTTGTGAGAAAGAGGTCGTGGCCCAGAGTCGGGACACGTTGAGCTGAAAGGCCGGTTACCTCGGAGCGCCTACAGCGACAGCGCCCGGCAAAGCCCCGCGGGGACCGGGGCAGGGACCCTCCACCCCCGCCGGCTTTCCTTCCACGGCCGGGCGGCAGTGTGGAAGAGGAATTGGGATTGCATGAGAGAGAGATGCTCAAACATTTAATTGGGCAGGGGGTTCATGCTGTCGCCCAGGCTGCTGTGGGTGTCCTCTTGGCCACCTCTAGAAACCTGCTGTGTAACGGGCTGTTGATAAAAAAAAATATTTCAGCAGTAAGCATCAAGTCAAAGAGCAAACCAGTTCACGTGTGCTTAGAGCCACTTTCAGGCCTTGGCGGCGTTCGCGGCTCAGAAAGCCTGCTTTCCACCGGCGGATCCTGGCCTGAAAGCCTGGATCCAGAGGCAGGGGAGGCGAACAGGGCAGTGGCCTGTTTTCCTTCGCTCCCCTACAGAGCATGAAACGATGCACGTGAGTTTGTTGATACCGCTGGTGCTTTTTTCTGCACGAGTAGTTCAGAAAATCTAGTAGCAAGAGAGTGCTCGCGAGTGATGCGTTTTGCTCTTTGTAACGGTTTTGTGCATCGTCTCACGGACTTGGCCCAGCCTGCCGGAGAGCCCTGCCAGCGCCAGCGCAGCACGGGGACGCGGGGAGCGACGGCCCTGGACGGGGACGCGTGGCAGACGTCGTGCGAGGACTGTGCAATCCTTCAGACTGCGTCCCGGGGCTGAAGAAACCCCACACCTCAGAGCTACCCATGGGAAGAACAAATTATCACTGTAATTACCTGCTTAAAGCATAATATAATTGTATGTTACTAGTTGCTCTATCAGTTACTTCAAACACCCCTCTGACCCTGTATGTTTGTCCTTGAAAAGCCGATCGGAGCTGCTGAGCAGATTGACACGTCACATTTCAGACATGGTATTTCGGACATATCCATGTAGCTGGAAAGTAATTTTACCATTCTCTTACCAAACTGCTCTGTGATCTGCCCGCCGTTCCTGCGTGGATCCAGCGGGTAGGTTGACCGGTCGTCACTCCGCTTCCCTCGTGCTTTCTTGGTACGTGGAGGCTTTTGATAAAAATAACAGCACTAAAAGAAATGCATTTGATGTAACATCACATTGTAAGCAGTTAAGGTATCTTTACATTTTGTTTTAATGTTATTTTAGATAGTTAATTTAGAAAATGTGGCAGATGAGAGGGGACTGTGTTTCTGTTCGGAAGTTTTGAGAAGGAGAAAATGTAAAAGACCAGTGAGAATCAGCACTGTAGAGAACAGCCTTCTCTGGGCAGGAAACAAAAGCATGAGGCTTTCCATTACTGTAGCTGGCATGATTTTTTTATTTCTATGAATATTCTTACACCTTCTAAAGGCTGACAGATATAACGATTAGCAGTACAAAGGCTAACGCAGCTCTTACTCTAGAAAAGAAATCTAGCATGGAAGCACATGCTAAATGTCTGGAAATAGGAGCTTTTTCCCTGTCCTGTCACTTCAGGAGGAGCTTGGTTGCAATGAGGTTTGGTGGGTGATACCGTGAAATGGCCACCTCATGGAAAGGTGAACGTGGAGTCAGTCGGAGAGAGGTACCGGAACACCAGCGCCGGCACCATGAGGAGACCCTGTGTGCGCTGATGAGTTTGGAGGAAGATGGGGTCTGGTGTTTGCAGCATGCGTGGCCCGGCCCTGGTGAGCGCTCCCTCTGCGGGGGCACGGACATGCGCTGCGTGTTTAGGGGACTGCTGCACTGGCAAAGCAGAAGCAGATCCATTTCCAAGAGAAGAAGCTTTAAGAGAAAATGTCCAGCAAGTTTCACGCTCCCCAGAATACACCTCTGTCTCCTTTAGGAAACATGAATTAGTTAATATCTGTTGCTATGTTGAGAGTGAGAGATAACATGAGGATGCCTGCCCAGTGATGCACACTGGCATGCCTCGATGGCCGGGCAGGAGCCAGCTCAGCTCGGGGCTGCGGCTGCCGCCCAGGACCCCTCGAGCCCCCGCCATGGCCACAACACACCTTAGTCTGCACCCCCGAGGGCACCGCAGACCCCCCTGCACCAGTGGGTTTAATTCAGGCCCTCAGTGACAAGCTTGACTGCAAAATCGGTGTCAGCTTCCACTTCTCTGATGTGTATTAAGTTCAGACACTGTGAAGATGTTCAGTGCTCTTGGTTTTTAACCAACAAATTCCAGCAGTGTGTTCACGTTACATTATTTTAGCAGTTGTTGATGTTATGACTTACATTTATTTTCAAGTGTAATATCGGTTCTGTTTTTTTAATGCTTTTTCTTCCATGTATCAATATTCACTTAACTAAAATTGCTGCATTAATCAATTGCAGTGTGATTCCCCCACTCCCCCTTTTTATAAAGAGATGATGTTTTCTAACCTGCATTGGTGCTTTCGAGGGTTGCTGCAGAGTGACTGGTTGGAGGTGTGCTGGGCTGGGACCCCAGGAGGCTGTTGGTCCCACAGGGGTGCGGTGCTGCCCGCTCACAGCAGCGATGCTCTGGGCATGACGCCGGTGGTGGTTGTCGCGCGGGTGGTAAGATCGAGACTATTGGTCCTCTTCAGGGAAACCCCCGTGCGAGCTTTTTGGCATGTTCTGCTCTTGCATTCAGCTCAGTTGTTTTTTCAGTGTAATACGGTTTACACAGGGAAACCTTTAACCATTCAGCCTTTCTCGTTATTGTCCTGTTCTCTTTGACTTCATGTCAGTGAAAAGTATTGGGGCTTCACTCTGCCCAGCGCTAACATTTCAGTTTATTGAAGGAAGACTGCCATAGCTTTTCAATAAGAAGATATTGGGGCAAAGTCTGGCGGTTATTGAGTTCCCAAGAGTCCATAGAGCCAGTGGTGATGGACAGTGCCTGTGGGGACCCTCCCTGTCTACAGACCACAGGTGACGCTGCCAGAGCCTCCTGCGGTCCTGAGCCCACAACAGCATCCTGCCATACGCTGGTATCTCCATACAGCTGTAACTTTCAGGACATGGGGAAGGGAAGATGCTTTTTCCCAAGCCTCAAACTCCCCAGTGATCCATCCTTGCTGCGGAAGCCAAGACCGGCAGACTTTGTCTTGCGGTGCAGCCTGCTGCTCATCGGGTCTCGGAAGAGGTCTGGGGGATGCGAGAGCCGCGGGGGCGGGTAGTGCAGGGCTGGGAACAAGGGGAGCCCCACAGTCAAGAGCTGTGTTACCGTGCGGAGAGTTGGCACGTGCTGGCTTTCAGCACGTTGCTGTTGCTGCTGCGCGGCCGTGCAGAGTACGGGATCGCGGTGCGGTGGGGTTGCGGTGGCTTTGTGTCTCTGGCTGCATCCGGTGCGCTGGGTAATTTCAGTGGAGCAGCCAAGAAGGAGGAAGGCACTTGGGTGAGCTGGCGGGGCAGGACCGGGGCTGCTGAGCAGCGCAGCTGCCGCGGGCGGGTCGGGGGGAGGCGGGTTCCCGCTCTCGCCTAGGGTCCGTGCCATGCACAGCTTAGGTAAGAGGGAACTGCGCAAACTTGCCCAAAGGCTGTCTTCCTGAAACAACGTGGGCAGCCTGGGTAGCGGGTAAAGGACAGCTGCGTTCCTAGATGCTTTCGGGCTTGCCATTTTGCTTTACTTTTTGGGAAAGTACTTGGCTCCCGGGCACGGCACCAGAAGGGGAGGCACTGCCAAACAGGACCAACGTGCGGGAGGGGATCGACAGAGGCAGGCGGGGGCAGGAGGGCAGCGAGGAACGGGTTCGCGTGGGCGTGGGGAACAGCCCTGCTTCCCCTAACACATCTAGTTTGTACAAATGCACCGGTGGGTATCGGGAATAAAAGGGGCGGAGGGGCTGTTATGCGCTTGGCAGAGCTCTGCTCTGATTTAAGGGCTTTGCTTACTTCATTTACCTCGGAGATGTGAGAAGAACAGCTCAAGCTACATGCAAACTATTTCTTGAAGGGCAAATACTCGAAATATAAGTGTGATGGAGTGCGTAGAAGCGCGCAGGCCCTGGTCAGGAGCGCTGACGTGTAAGCACCTCAATGCAGGCACAAGCACGCAAGCAGAGCAAGAAGACCTTGCTGTCTGTGGGAACCTCTTGCATGACCACAACGCCTGTTATAGCAGAGCACTGCTTGCTTTTCTCACAGTGTATTTTGATGAAGAAATCTGTGCTTGATTGTTTTACTTTGTTTTAAACTTGTGGTTGATATAAACACATTATGGCTTCTGTTTTCTCTCTTCTGTGATTGGAACAAGAAACCCCTCAATAAAATGCCTTTTTTCTTTGAAAGTTGTTTTTATTATTGCCTTTTCCGTATCAATTGCATTACTCATTCCATGTGGTGCTGACATCCCAGGGCCCCAGTGCATTGCCTCCTTGTGAGACACAGCATCTTGCCACTGCTGCCTAGCAAGGCATGATGTAAAAGTTCAAATCTTAGATCCACAATGTTGGAGACAGAAAAGTCTACTGCTGGATTATAGTGTTTTATCCGTATAGTTGTTCCCTGCTAAATATCCCCATTGTACACCAGCTAGCTGAAGCTCATGTTAGCTTACACCAATGCAAAGAAAGGAAGCACACTGTAGCAAACAGTATTGTCTGCCTTCCTGTTACCTCCTAGGGAAAGTTTCCCTTTGCCGTAGCTGTTTGCAAGGAGAGCAGGCACGCTTGCTGGAAAACTCCCGCCCTGTCCGGCCAGCCAGTCCTGGCTTCAGCTCTCAGGTTATTTTGGTCAAAGTAATTAACCCATCAGGTGAGGAATGGCCAAATGGTGTGAATGTGTTGCATCTGGGGCTAGGTCCCAGGTGCACGTGGGAGGTTTGATAGCTCAGGAGCACCAGCAAGCTCTCTTTCTACAGCACTTTCGGCCAGAGACATCGGCTGCAGCAGCTTTATCACCATGAGAGCAGGTAAGGCCAGTGCCTTGGGTTTGCTGCTTGGGGTCTTCCTCTTCTAGTTCAGAGCTGGTGTCTGGGGTAGTTCAGAAGCTGGGGTGAAGGCTTGCTCTTTGCTTTGTGCTTTCCTGCTGTTGGCGTTTTACTTCTGGGTCTTCTGTAGTTACTAACCAAAGCATGAGCATCAAGTAGGTTTGAAGAGATGCAGGAAGCTAGTCAATGTGTTCACTGAAAATTTACGAACTCAGTTCCTTTACTAGCTTCTAGTGATATCTGCCTAGAAAGGGGAACTGGCAGTCCTTGCAGTATTTTTAGGTCATGTAAAAAGTGAGACTCACAGTCAACTCTTGCATGTGGGTGCACTTGCTGTCCTTATATTTGTTGCTTTGCTCTCTGATAAGAAAAGTCTACTGAAACGTAAGTGTAATCTCTGGGGAAAGCACTTGAGAGATTGGAGTCATGCTTGTGCAGGGTTGTATGGAGGAGCAAACAGGCATTTACTGAAATAGGGAAGTATGAGAGGCTGCTTAAATCAGAAACTGGGTGTCTGCTGACTCAGCATTCCCTGGGAGCAGAAACACTGGTGTTTGTGCAGTTCATGGGTACATTTCACATTATAAATAGTTCAAATACTGATCGTTATAACGAGTTCTAGTTTAAGTTACAAGCATTTGCGTAAATGCTCAGTCTAAACTAAGACATGCCTTGTTTTGCTGGGAGACAACCTCCAATTTTGCCTCATGAGAGGCTGTAGGGGGTTCTGAGAAATGGGAACTTGATGTCTGTGGGATGTGATACTCTGATTGTATTGTCTTGGAAGTACCTGCTGCTTTTTGAAGCTCTGCTGCATAATAAATGGGTGCTGAATTTAATGCATATATTATGTACCCCTGCCTGTGTGAATACTTTCAGGGACGTTATGGCTGTGCAAAGCACGGTGTGTGCTTGGATCCTGTTGAACGCCTGGGGGTACAGAGAAATGCCTAAAATTGGGGAAGAGCTCCAGCTCTTTGCTGAGCTGCAACTGAACCCTGAATACACTTCATTTTAGGCTCCCATGCTCTGCAGGAAGAAGGCCTGACTTGAAGAAGTTTCAGTATTCAAGGAGGCCGAGAGTGAGACTTGGTGATGCTTGGGTCTTGCTGGGCCACTTTGCAGGTTCCTGGGACTCCCAGCAGTGCATGTATCGTGTCTCCGGGTTGTCCCCCATAGAAAACTGCTCTGACTTGTGTGAGGGTTGCAGCAGCTAATCTGGGAGGACAAGGATGCTTAGGCTTGCTAGCAGCCTGGGCTTGTCTGAAGTATGAGTGTTGCACAAAATAAACCATCGTCCTTTTGTGACTCAATTTATCCTCCCAATAATGTTTATCTTGTTTGCTCCAGCATTCCTTCTGTTGAGTACCGCCTGTTAATTGAGTTTCTGGCCTCCATTTTTTAGTTAAGTTATAAGCAAATACAGTTTTCTTTCATGCTATACAAAAGTCACCTTCCATCCGTCAATTAATTTTTTACGTTGCTGGCAGTCTGCGTTCTGCTTTGACCCCTGCTGGGAAATGCAAGGCTAGAAAGAACAGTTGAGCAATTAGGGAGGACTTTTTCTCCTGGAGAAGAGCAGATACCAGCCTGCTGTGTCTGATATGGAGCCCTATTAATACTGTGCAGGACGAGAGGGTGACGCACCCCAGCGGCTCTGGGCAGCCTGGTGACAGTGTCTGGAAGGGAAAATGACTCCTGTGTTTACCTGCTCCTCTGTGTGCAGCAGGCTGGTCCAGAGCAGAGCTGCTGCCCTCTCAGCAGGGCTTAACAGTAACTCACATCAAAGCCCTCTTCCCTTTTGGGGGTCCTCAGCCTTTGCTAGGACACGTGCTGGTGTTGCAGCCCGCTGCTGCAAAATGCCGACTCTCCCTTTTCACACTCCTGACTGAGGATCTAATGACCTCCAGGAGTGGCAGAGAGCTCTGTAGATCATTTTCACAATCAGAAAATTTATGCTCTAATATGGAGATAAACGCCTGCAAAGCAGGGGGTGTCTTTCTGCCCGTGGCCATGCAAAGCATAGACCAGGAGAGACGTGCAGAACATGAGCAGGGAGCTTGTAATGTCCTGAGATGATGAACAGAGCAGGAAGCGTGAGAGAAATGGTTCCTTTCCTTTCAGACACTTTTGTGGAAAAAAGATCCATCAAGAACAGATGGATGCGAAGGTTCCACCTCTGGCTGAGTGAACCCCCGAGCCGCAGGAGGGCACGTGGACGTGGGAAGTGCTGCTCTGTGCTGGCTCTGCTCCCCCCCGCCGTCCACTGCTGCATGGCTGGGGACAGGAGGTGGACGAGGGGCCTCCGTCCCAACCCGAGCAGCCGTCCTTACCTGTGTTCTGGCCATCGCTCATCCCTCTGAGAAGCCAGGAGGAATGTGCTGCCTTGGGGGTACCAGCTGTGTGGCAGCTATGTTGCACTTGGATAGTGGAGGATTTGCTGTTGTGAGTGAATCTGCGGGTAAATCTGCAGGCAGCATCAGCTGAGCCGCAACGAGGGCTGGAAACAGCAGGAGCTGGGAGCAAGGGCACCGTGAGGCTCTCCAGCTAAGTCTGGGACAGGGTTGGCTTGTCATCAGCTTGCAGGCAGCGATCTGGGCTCATCAGCCAGACATCCACCGTTCTGGGCAAGTTCCCTATGTAATCAGCTTTTCCGCAAACAGGTAACCCGGATCCTGCAGTAATAATAGCAGAAATAACAGAAAAATAACAGAAAGAGTAATAACAGAAAGAACAAGCCCCTTCCTTTCACTGGCAGATGGAGCTGCGTTTACAGTGACCGCTGCTCTGTGCAGGGTGCAGTGCCTGGCAGGGCGGGTGGAGGGGGACCCCTGAGACCCCCCCGGCTAAAGAGATGGGCTGTGGGTGAACAGGGGAGATCTCTTCTGAGGGGAGTTTTGGGTCTCTTCTGAAATGTTCTCCAAAGCCACAGTGAAACACTCCTTTCCCCCCCCCCAAACCCCAGTAGCATTGCAGAGAAAATGCTCCACTGTGTTTCAGTGGCTGCTTCGGCTTTCTCACTGAATCGTGCTGGATGACCCTTAAAAAGGACATACACACACATGTAATTAAAGCCAACCTCCACCCCAAGGCCAGAGCTGTGTTCGGAAACCGTTGTTCCCTGACGCAGAGGCTCTTTTTTTCCGTTCCAGCCAAGCAATACCCAGCCAAGCCCTGCACATGCCGCAGCGGCACCGCCACAGAGAAAGGCTTCCATTAGATCAA
Organism: Fulmarus glacialis; assembly: GCF_000690835.1. NCBI lineage: Eukaryota > Metazoa > Chordata > Aves > Procellariiformes > Procellariidae > Fulmarus > Fulmarus glacialis. The sequence goes on from NW_009205559.1 coordinate 9,192, forward strand.
GTGTGGGAAAAAGGTCTTCCAGCATCTTTAGCAAGTGCTTTTAAAATCTCTGTTTTGTGAAGGAACGGACCTTTTTGTATTATTATTTCTTCTCCAGCTAATCCCATCTGAGCCTCTAAGCGTGCTACCTGTTGGCTAAGCTGCTCCCCTTTGATAGTCCGTAGGTGTCCAAGTCATGCTCGAATGTCCTCCTTGGAAGGGGAGCAGGGTGAGCTGGCTGGCTCTGCTCTTGCGAGGCTCTCGCCCGTGCTGCAGACAGACACACGTGCGGGGTCCAGGGGCTCTGCAGCACATGGCCTCCCTAAGCAAAGCCACGTCCCAGAGAGCCGCGAGGGAGGGAGTGCAGATCAACCTGTCAGGGTGGCCGGCCGCTCCGCGGAAGCCTCCCAGCCTTTAGAAAATGAGGGCTTTGTTTCAAGACCTTCCCGGCGGAGGCTGGAATCTCCTCTGGACCAGGAGCCTGCCACAAGAATGCTGTCTGCGTGGCGGGAGCGGGGTCTGCTGCGCCCCTGCCAT
>NW_009205559.1:9733-11697 GCF_000690835.1 Fulmarus glacialis
GCGAGCGCCGGCGGAGGCCTGGCCCCGTCTCCTCTCGGCACGTCAGAGTGATGGATCTGTCTCCGCTCACCAGCGCGGGGGCATCGGCGCTCTGCTGCACAGCGGGCTTCGCTCACAGCCTGCCAAGATACCGGGAGCCGCGAGCAGGCAGCAAACAGTCCTGCTTTTCTGCAGAAATGTGCGCAGCCTGGAAATTCGCTGCTGTCTGTAACGTTTTTCCTTTAGAGACAAACAGGAGATGTTTGCCAAGCCATTGCTCTAGAAAGGAGGGGGAGGAAAGCCAGGACATGGCTGGAAGGAGCCGTACCTGAGAGCAGCCAGCGCGGGCGGGGGCTGCTGGCAGCCCTTGGGATCCAGTTCTCCGCTCCCATCCTTGAGGTGCAGGGAGCGACTCTGTTTGAGACCCCGTGCGGCTGCCTGGCGCATGTTAGACCCAATTTACAGAAGAAAGGTCTGTTGGGGGCAATAGAAAGTAGCATTTGATGATATGGTGGATGGCGCATCGCACAAGTGATGTTCGTGGGCGTGCTCTGCCTTGATCCAGTGTGTACCTGGGAAAGACGTTCTGGCTTGCCTGTCCCGACTGCATTTGTGAGATCTCGTGATTGTTTGAGGGTGTCATTCCCTGCAACGTGGGCAAAAAGTGAAGTGGCCATATCATGACCTGCCTCCTAAACGATAACCTGTACCCTGATACAGTGCTTGAGGCAGGGAATGCACCTCTGACTGCAGACAGGCATCACCTACCGAGATAATATCCCCCCCGCAGCTATTCCCAGTGCCAGGCCTGACTTGGGCTTCGGAGGACTGAACGGCTGACCTCTTCTCTGGGCTCCGATCTGTACAAATCCAAGTTTATGGATCTTTATGGCCAGGATGGGCTGTTCGGAGACTGCAGCCCACGTTCTGAGTAGGGGCATATGCCACAGAGCAGGTACTGAAAGGGCGCTTTGTGCCACAAGATGGGGTGTTTCACAAGCAGTAATAGGAAAGAGAGGGGATAAAACTAGAGATGGTTGTCTGGGTGCTTGTGTGCGTGTTTGGTTCCAGTGCTGCTGGCAAGCAGCTGCTCCCTGTGCTGCTCCGAAGCCATCGCCAGGAACCCTAAATGCTAAGGTACCTCAGTACAGTTACTAGAACTGTTCTGTTTTTTCTTTTGCTTAGTTCAGCTTCGGGCACACTATGCTATTAGCAACCTCTGCTTTTGCAGTTCAGTACCTCAATCTGTCTTTCTCCAAACTCTTGAGTTATTAATGTGGCTGAGCGATTAATTTACTAGTAGGTGTAGTATTGTGTATAAATAAATTATAGCCCCGGAAGGATGGTGGAGAGTGAGTATCTCTGCTGTTACTTGAAAAGAAATGAAGAGATCAGAGCATTTGTCTTTGGCAGGCTAGCGAGCACGTGCACAGTCTCTCATGTATGGTACTCAGAACTACATTAAACCCCACAAATAATGAACTGCAACCCCTTTAGGCAAATGCGATGCCTTTAAATTGGTCATCCTCAAGGGGGGGTGATCACACCCAGCCCAGTCAGTCTCCCTAGGTATTGTACAGCAAGGGTAAATAACCGATTTGGAGAAGGCTGAGCTTGTTTGTGGAAGCTCCAAGGTGATTTAATGTGTGGTTGTGTGTGGCCGTGTACCTTCTTGCAGGGCTTGTGCGATGGTGATGGCCAGGCTGTCCTTGCCAAGCTGGTGGTGCCGGCTAGCAGGGGATCCTGGCCAGTCGTCGGGCTGTGAGCCGAGCACCCCGCTTCTCCCCCATGAAGGATGGGATTTCCTCGCCCCCCCCGAGATCCCCGTACCCTCCTGAGGCTGCTGCGGGAGGGTGAGCAGCTGGGACGGGAACCGCTGACCCCGGCGCGCGCAGGCTGCGGGAGCCCAGCGTGGGTTTAACGACCACGCTCCCAGCCCAGGACGGCGGGGAGAGGCCGGGGCCCATGAGGGGCTGCCGGTGACC
>NW_009205560.1:0-5074 GCF_000690835.1 Fulmarus glacialis
TGCCGCTGGCACCAGCACCGTCCCAGGGGAGGGCCGGGATGCTGGTGCTGGGCTGCCCCCGCGGTCAGCACCGGGCCAGGAGGAGCCACGGTGCCCTGGCTCCTCGCCCAGCCCCACGCTCACCCTAAAAATGAAAGTTGTCTCCATCGCGAGCTGCTTCACAACACATTTTTCATTAAAACAAACTATCTCTTCACATAAAAAACCAATGAACATCTTTCTCCTCCTGATCATTGAAGGCCAATTAATTAATTGGGCTTAATTGTATATTACATTTCAAACAATACTGTTGCACTTATTTATCATGTTAATTGCAATGTTAAATAAAAAGACAATAAATTATTACTTAAATCATCAAGATGCTTAATGTGGGATTTGGGATGGGGCAGGCCTGCCTCATGTCTCCGCACTGGCTGATTTCATGGGATAAATCAGCGCTCGTTCTGCAAAAGACGCAGCTGACACAAGAGCATCACTGCTGAAATTAGTGAACTACATATTTACGCATCACGGAAATCTTTCCATTGTGTTCCCAAGTGTTTGTAGCACACAGTTTATGTTCCACACCTAATCAAATGGCACAAAACAGAAAATTTTGAAAATCAATGTGGCACAATTATGGTACGTAATCTAAACCCAAGAATTTTACCTCTAGAAAGTATTTAATTAAGCTTGCATCTTTTTTTTTCCTTGCTTCCCATATGAAGTCAAGGGGTAAGAGACTATACATCCATAGCTCTCCCTGTCAATCTGCTTTCAGAAACAAACAGGTTCAGAAGAAGTAGGGGCAGGAGGGGTGTTGAAAACTAGCTTCTGCATTCTTTCTTTAAAAGAATTTTAAATATATTCCCTTGTCAAGCACATCCTTCTTTTGTTTGAAGCAGTGAAAAATTTTATTGCTGTAATCCACTGACACGCTTTCAGCAATGACTATGCCCTTTCTATAGCCCACATGATAGACTGGTAGTTGATCATGACACCCTGAAAGAGGCTCATCTGCAAAAGTATAAAACATCAGCCTTGCAGCCATGGTAAGGGGAGAACAGATGATACAGTTTATCTCCCTCGAACACGTGCTGATCCAGTAGCTTTATATTACAGCCGACGATGTTCTCTGTTAAGGACATTTTTTTCCCTAGAATTACCTTTTCCATACTCTTAAAAAGGAAATTGCGTGAGGTGTTCATCTTAATAAATAGTTTGTCTTTATGCTTTTCTAGAAAAACCTTCTCTACATATTACTTTAAACACCGATATCAAAACTGAAACCATCTATCTCCCATCTGCAACTGAACGATTCTGGGAGACAATTTTCTTTGCAGCTCAATAAAGTGCTATGGCAGCAAGATTTCCAGTGAGCTGCTTAATCTGGGGGGAGGACGACCCAAAACACTCACTAATTAAGTGTTTGAGGGAGAAAATGTTCTGCCATGAATCTGCCCCCAGCATTTACAAGGCACTTACAGTACAAGAAAGAAACACCTTGGATCATCGTTAGGAGAGGCTACAGGGGAAGCCTGGCTCAGCCAGAAGAAGGTCAAAGCCTCTTCATCAGACATGAACCACGACCTCCAGGAGTTTGGAAAGCCATCCGTTAACTTTTTTGGGTTTTTTTCCCCTCTTCATTTTCCAGCTTTTTGCACCTGTGGGGAGGTAAATAGGGCACGGTGCCAGGCAGGGCGACATCTGAGAGACTCCTGGTCAAGGCTGGAAATATGTGCGCTCAGAGATTTTTCATAAAAGCCTTGTGCAAGGTGTAGCTCAGTCACTCGCTTGGATGCCATCGCTTATCCCATGCGATGCTGCTCCTGCCAGTATTTTAAATGACTGCTCAATTCACCCCGATTTCTGGATTGCATCCTCTGACTTCTGTTGCCAACCACCTGAGCAGTGTGCACTGGGCTATTTTACAGTGCTTGCTCTGAGCTTTTCTGCTAGATGGCCTCAAAAATCTATACATTTTTCAGTACAAAGAAAGACAACTCCAGCCCAGTTTGACCTAGTAAATACCAACTAACCCTGCAGTCCTGCCATGCGGCCTTTAGAAGTGCCTTTGAAAATCAAAGATTAGGATATCCATAGTATTCACATTTTCTAGCTGTGACAGCAGATCTATCAGGAACTTAAGCAACCAGCTGGTCACAGGCACTCCCTCTCTCACATACATGCTCCTCTCCCATTAGATGATACATTGCCCCATTTTCAGGCTTTCCCATCATCCAGCACTTTTCCTAGCCATTTATAATATCTTGCCAGACAGAAGCTCCAGCCATGGCCCCAAACCTGCGTCTCTGGCAGCTAGGTTGTGTGGTCAGTGCTGCCCTTGTTCCAGGCTGCAAAGCTCGGGCTGCTGTACGTGGTGCTACAGAGGACACAATGCAGCGCTTGCCCAGACTTCCTAATGGATTCAAGAAACAACTAATTCATGCTCATATCAAATATTAAAGAGACAAACCTATATTCAAGTCACAGGCTCACTGCTGCTGCTACACTTTTGGACCATCTGCCTGCCTTTTATTTCATTCTACAACATATACATTAAATCTTATCAAACAACCAATTAAGAAAGAAATCAGATCTATTAGCACTAGAAGCAATCAGTTATGGCTTCTCAAATGTTCCATCTCATTTCCTTCAGTCACTTCAGCCTTATCTAGATCTAGCTTTTTATCTGTCCACTCTGCGGGATCACTAACTCCTCCTCTGCCAGGCACAATTCACGCCTGCTGGGCAGACAGAAAACATCTCTTCAGCAGGTCTGTTGTGCTCTCTACCATGTAATCTCTCCCAATTACATTTTGCCAGCAGAGCTGAAGAACTTTTGGATTCTCCAAGTTGGTGTTGATGGTGTTGCCTCTCCTAACTACACAGCAGGCTACCTTGGCTCATGTGGGAAGATTTTTGGACACCACTTACTGGAGGAATTGCTATAAACCATCTCATGCCAAGAGGACTGAAACCAGCAACAAGACGTAGGGCTGCAGACCAAGATGCCCAGGTACTCGTGTGCTCTCGGGCTGTTTGGCTGGTTCCAGGCATCCACGGCAGACACAGGGATGCCTGTGGGCATGGGAGAGCTGCCCAGCGGCCATCTCGGCTGCCCCTGTACCTGCCAGGGCTGCAGTCGCTCACGTGATGCTAACAGTGGTGAAGGAGCGATGTGAGTGGGAACGAGTTTGGTGCTGAATTTCCCCCCAAAAATTCCTGCTTATCACCACAGCTGCTCGTAAGTGGACTGGGAGAAACTGTCCCCATCTCCAGGGACACGCACTTCCCATCCCACTCGGAGCACGGTACGTGCTGCGTTATGAGGGACAAGCAAGGAGAGAGCAAGGCACACACACACATCTCTGCTGGCCTCTCATGTCATAGGGCAGTTTTGCTAGGGTTTGTACTGAGGGTGCATCCAAAGTCAATTAAGTAATATCAAATTTGGGGGAGCTTGGAGGCCTTTCATTTGAAAGTCTTCAATAAAGTGCCTGAATTTTTCATGCATTCAATGGAGACCTATAAAGTAAATCTCAACTCAGGTCTTAATTATAAAGCTAAAGGTTGCATTGCTAATAATGCCAATACTGCAGCCTGCAATCATTAATAGTTAACACATTCGCCGCAGGCATTGTTCCTCTAAAGGACCTGAAATATTGATAAGTGGAGCTGATGGAGCCAGGAGGAGATGGCACACTGGCCCTTGCAACAGGCAACGAGGTGGCTGGAGAACTTGGAAACCACTGGTAAGCTTTCCCTGCCACCCAAGTGCCACCTTCCCCAAGCTGTATGAGCCAGACTCATTTGGTTTTCTATCAAACGTACAGCCCACAAGAAATGCAAAGTATTGTTTTGCTTTTTAAGCTATCTGGTGAAAGAAAGCTCGATGGAGCGGTGTCATCGGCCTGAACATCACTGCAAGACACCAGTCCAGAGCTGTACATGTACTTTGGCCTATACCAAAAGCAGCCATAGCCAACAAGAGTGCGCATTTCTGATTAGGGAGATGCTGGTTTTCTTGCATTAACTTAACTTCACAGTAGCACCTGTTATACGTGATAAAAGGAGCAAATCTGCTTCTACATTTTTGCTACAGAGAAACCACTCATGTCACTTCAAGGTATAAGGAGGCTGAATTTCTGGCTGGCTTAGAAAAACAACTTCAAGCAATCAAAGAAATTCTGACCTATAGAGATAGATTATATGTTTGTTAATAAACTGGCCTTCCCCCAAAATAATGGTAAGTTGTAAGGAATTCATAAGAGACAGTAAGGCTCAGCTAGGAATCTTATTCACTGCACAGAGAGAAAGCTGACGTAAAGTAGGGTGCCAACCTTATATCCTTTTTATTTCTATGTTCATCTTTCTATGCACACTCTTTTTAGCCCAGCACAACCCTGGCCACCCGCAGGCACGCTGCCTTTCCTGCGGAGCTTAGTCGTGTTCCACCACCCTGCTAAAAAATGGAAATTTGAAGGGATTACGAAGGTGCATTGGGCAGGGACCTGCTCCATATCACACACCTCTGTCACAAGCACATCCCAGAGCCCGGCTGCTCACCTGCGATACTGTGATGCTGCATTTCTTTGCCAGCTCTTCTTTGGCTTCTTCACTGGGGTAGGGGTTACTGAGGTGGGAGTAAAAATACTCGTTCAAGATTTCTGTGGCTTGTTTACTGAAGTTACGCCTTTTCCGTCTGAAATGAGAAAAGAAAACCACAGCTGTTCTTCCAGATGCAAACAGGTCTGTGGCAGGGTCAGCTGGGGTGGAAGTGACCCTTGTTTCACATGCACGTGCTGCAGCACACAGCAACATGGCAGCACCATCTCAGTACCCCTGATCTCTTTGGGGCAGCCCTCCATCGGGGCCGGGCTCTGCCCTGACGCCATGCGGAGAGGACAGCAGGCTGCAACACCCACATTCCTACATCCAGCCCTGCAAGGGTCTGGACTCTGCTTCTGGCTTCATGACATCCACCTCCACCTGGGGTTTCATCCCATAGGCGCACAGGCCACGTTGTGTGCTGCGGCAGAAAACGTGATGAAGCGAAAGGCGAGGCAGGGCACCGAGCTGGGCAGCCTGCCTG
>NW_009205560.1:5199-5437 GCF_000690835.1 Fulmarus glacialis
TCTGGGGTGAGCACAGTGGAAAAGGACAGGGCAGCCTCACTGCCGTGTCCTTACGTAGCACTCATTGAGCTAATTGGCTTCTGTGAGCAAGTGGCTTTCAGGGCTTTGCGAGGGAGACCCATCTGTACACCCTCCTGCTGGGGGCTGAGCAGGGCCCAGGCTCTCGCACCGCGTGGGACAGGTACCGAGGTGTGCAGCCTCGCAGCATTGCCAGAAGGCGAAGCCTTTCTAAGCACGC
>NW_009205561.1:0-2053 GCF_000690835.1 Fulmarus glacialis
GCCCCGCGCTCAAGCGCCTCCAGAGGGCTTGGGCAGCCCCGCAGGGGGTCGAGGGCGGCGGCGGAGCCCCCTCCGTTTCCCCAAATCGCTCTCCGTGCGGTCAAGCCGAGAATGGGCTCGAAAAGCGAGATTTTGGGAAACCTGTGGAGAGAATGGACGTGATCTGCGCGTCAGAGCGAAGCTGAAGGATCAGCAGCCGCAGTTAACACGAATCACTTCTACCGAGATTTTGGGGCTTTTTTTTTTTTTTTTCTGTCTGGAAACTTTTTTTTGTGTATCTAGAGCCGCGTAATTTCGTAATTATTTTTTCAGACATCGTTGTCTATATCCAGCGTGTGCGACCAGGTTGTTAAAGACTGGATGATTTTTGCTAATACCAACTGGATCTTTGCAAGATTTAATTAACCCCGTGCGCCTCATCATGTTTCTTTTGCCGAACAAACTAGCTATCTGAGCAGCCTGCGGTCAGCTCGGTGCTGCTCTGTGTTGCAGGACTGAAAAGGTACGATGCAATGTATGCAAAATGATTGTAGCCTTTCAGGGTGTTACCGAGGTCAAATGAAAGTCCCGGGACGGCAAGAGCAAAGAGCTGGTAGCTGTCCAAGAACAAAATCGTTATTTTTAATTGAGCCGAGGTTTTTTTTTTTTTTTCTCTTTTTCTTTCCTAGCGTAGCTGGAAAGTGTCTTTGTTCTGTATAAATTAGTGAAGGCTTTAAAACGTGCTCGTCACGAATGACTGGCGGGAGGATATATACAGCAAATAATGACAACCCTTACCGAAATAAATACAGTAACCTGGGTTTGGATAGCGGTGTCCCAGCGACGACTTGTCTTTTCCTGTGTAGTTTTTTTTTTCTTTTTATATATTTTTTTTAACTTTAATTATTTCAGAGCTGTTGCCAAGAGCAGGGGGTGTCATTTCAGCAATGCCCCCCGTGGCCCCCGAGCCGCCCCTGGCCGGAGGGGGGCTGCCGGACACCGGGGCCGGGGGCACGGGGATCTCGCTTCTCTCCAGCTGCAAATGTTAAATATCTCTCCCCTTTTCGTTCCCCAGTCTAAAGATTCGGCTGATAATAACTAAATCTCTGTGTGACGGCTGGCTTTCCTGCCAGGCTCAAGCTCATCCCCTCGATGTCAGGTTTCTGAGCGTCCTGTTTTCGGACACCCTTTTCCTCGGAGATGTTCCCAAGCCGATATTTTTATGTACCCCCCCCATCCCTCTCCCGCCGCAGTGGCACCGGGGCTACCGGTTTCATCTCTTGTCAAACTTGGCGTAGATTTGAGTGTAAATTCAGGTAGTTTGAACTGTAGAGGCGCATATGTTATCCTCCTATTTGGCATAATTAAATCAAGCTATTTTAAATCTCGTTGTTAAAAATACCAAATGCAAATACTCGGCACCTTGGGTGTCTGCTGGTACTTTTATTTCTCCCGGCACATAAGGAGTTATTTAACATACAGAAAGAAGCGAAGAATCACCTCCTTTTAGCAGAAGGTCAAACGGTGCAATTAAGCAAAAAAGTTCAGAGTCGGAAAAGGCTGGAATATCGCTGTAAAAAAGCAGCAACAACTGTTGGTTTTTTTTTTCAAGTGTAACCGCCTTTTGGGCTTGAGATAGTTGCTTCTACTCGTCCGGGGAAGATGCCGAGCTCCGTCGGGGCCCGATTCTGCCCGCAGGGAGGGGCCGGCTGCCGGAGGGGGGTCCAGAGGCGCTGAAGCCGTGTCTACACTCGGCTCTTGGTCAGGCGAAGCGGGGTGGAAAGCCGCTGGCAGCCCGCTGCAGATCTGCTTCCCAAGCTAGTTTTGGCTTCCGGGAAAATGAGTAGTTACTGTAAAATGTTCAAATTGCTCGGGTGGAAACTTTCCGGTGTATTGGAAATACGTAAAGAAAGAAACGATAATGACACCACCTGGAAAAGTAACTTCTGACTCCCTGAAAAGCCAGAAAAACTTTCACGACCTGGTAGTTAATGACAGCCATTTCCACCCCGCTCCGCTGAACCCAAAACGCGTGTGTTTGGGGGAATTTCAGACTTTCCTTTTCGATCACCCT
>NW_009205562.1:0-40664 GCF_000690835.1 Fulmarus glacialis
TGATCACCTGGTTGTCCTGTACGTGCCTGTGTGATGGTGCTTCAGGTGATCTGCTCCATAACCTTCCCCGGCACTGAGGTCAGACTGACAGACCTGTAGTTCCCCAGATCCTCCTTCTGGCCCTTCTTGTAGATGGGCGTCACATTTGCTAACCTCCAGTCAACTGGGACCTTGCTGGTAAATGATGGAGAGTGGCTTGGCAAGCTCCTCCGCCAGCTCCCTCAGTACCCTTGGGTGGATCCCATCCGGCCCCATAGACTTATGTCTGTCTAAGTGGTGTAGCAGGTCGCTAACCATTTCCCCTTGGATTATGGGGGCTTCATTCTGCTCCCCGTCCCTGTCTTCCAACTCAGGGGGCTGGGTACCCTGAGAAAAATTTCAGTCCTTAGTACAGAAAGGCATGGTTAAGTTCACTTAAGTACTTTATGCAGTTCAGTTTGAAAGCAGGCAAAGTTGAGCTTCACAGGGGCACTCTAGTAACAAAAATATATCCACACAGTGTCAGAGCAGAAAGGCATTAAGTTTCTTTTCTTGGTTGTTTTATATGAATATTTTTTTTCCCTGATTGCATTCTCAGTCAATAGAGCAGCTCGCAGCTTCTGAAAGCATCATAGCCTTTTCTTTCATCCTGATTCCTAACCACACTGTCCACCCCTTCTGTTGCCTTAAGGAGTGCTTATTGGACCTTTGGCTAGGGTGATTAAACTCACTAAGCCATCAGAAAACTGTTCACTTTTTTCTGCCCTCTCAATTAAATTAGTTTTCTGTTGTGTTAGTCAGTTGAGTGCTGGGCTGACTGAGCTGATGAAAGGTCCAGCCAGTAGCAGAGACAGCACAAGCAGGGGCAGCCTCCAGACAGAAACAGGGAGATAGGGTAGAGGGAAGAAGGGCTTTCTTCTTTTAGGAGCCAGTAAATAATTAAATCCTTTTAGTCTATCTGATACACCTTCATCCTTGCAGTTGTGCGGAACTGCAGTTACATGATTTTTGGTGAGACTTAGGCTCCTTTGTACTGATGGAGCAGGTTTCCAGGGTATTTAGGTACCTGATAGAGTTAGGTGTGTAAATCATTTTGAAAATCTAGAGGTCTGCTTATCTTTCTAGGTTAAAAAAAACCCCAAAACCAAAGAAATCTTTATTAGCTTTCTCCATAGTCCCAATCTATGGAGAAGTTTTTGAAAATGTTACAGTATGTTTGGGAACAACACATAAGCAACAATCATTTCTGAAAAATAAGACCTACTAACTTAATTATCTTATGTCAAATGCTAGCATGCAATACAAAAATTAATAATGTTTATTAAACATCTGTATCAAAAGGTGAATATTTACTTTTTTTTTAATAGAATGAAGCTATGCTATTTGTTGCCAAAAGTTAAATCTACTCTGAAGATTCCCACTGATAAACATTTACTTCAGCAGTTGGAATTATGTATAAGGAAACTTTTGTGTCAAGAGAAAGACAAAGATGTCCTGACTATAGTAAAAAGAGTAAGCATTTTTCTTTTCCAGGAGCATTTTGTTTGGGGGTTATCATTAAAAGTTAAGAAGGTCAAAGTTACACTTTCTGTTGATTCTCTTAATGTAAGAACAGGAGACTAAAGAATTCTATTGTCTCTTATGTAATTCTGAACAATTAAGATGTAGTATAGTGCATTCTGTCAAGTGTAAGAGAGTTGGTGTTTCCTTGGTTACTTATATTGCAGTTATTTTCTTGATGACTGGGATTCAGGATTTCACCTCGATGACCATTTGTGAAAAAATAGCAGATGACTAAAGATAGGATTAAAGGTTGACTCTAGTAAAAATGATCAAGTCTTTGAGGTAGAGATATCTTGATATTATTTTACAATATACAGATAAAGGATATGCAGGATTTTGAAATGTTACAAATGTCTTTGTAATGTGAATATTCATGAAGAAGTACATCTTTAAGGGATGCCCATGCTTAGTCTCAAAGAAGCCATGAAGTGAAGTAGCTAAAGTAGGTGGCTTCCTTATAGAGCCAGTCTGCAGGAGAGATTGGATGAACACCTGCCTGGAGCATCCTGGCTTATTCATAGCTTCCTGAGTTGTTTTTTCAGTCTTGGTTCCTAGGTCCATGCTCTAGCCATTCATGCTTCTGTGCTTTCCTTGAGTGTATTCTGAGTTCCATATAGATAGATAGTAGTCCTTCATTGTGAGTCTCAGCAGGGCTCTGAGAATACTCTCTGACGGTTTTGAACTGCATTTGTAGCACAAAAATACAAGTGTAGGCTTCAAACGTTTAGGAAGAAAATGCATGTTTAATTTTGAATGCCACTATTCTAAGCTTCTCATCTAGACAGTTTTTTAGTTAAAAGTGTGGCATGCTGTTGAGTAAGGATGTTTTGATTTTCTTTATAGACAGTGTTAGAGTTGGACAGAATGGAGATCTCTGTAGATGCTGTAAGTACTTACTAACTTTAATACTTAACAAGTACTTTTAATTCCCATTTTCATGTAGTGATTTTTTTATTTTTATTGATTTTATTTTGAAGTTTCAGAAAAGATTTTACGAAAATGATTTATTGGATCAAGAAAAAGAGAGACAAGAACATCTCCTTTTGGAAATGGTATATTTTATCAGTACAATCTGTCCTTTTTTTAATAGTTTTAGCTAAATATTAATGAGGCAATAATTTTAAGGTAGGGGAAGTGCATATTATGGAGAGACCTGGTAGGTTCATGATCTGTGTGTGTTTTCATTTTACACTTTACAATAGGGTTAAGTTCTTCAAAGTAACATATAACTTCCTTTTCTTTACTACCTAAATTTTGCTGTATCAATTAGAAAGGCAAACTGGAATTTCTTGAAAAATACTCATGCTTGATGCCTCTATAGTTCTAAAATACCAAGCCCTTCAATACACCTGTATGAAAGCTTTTTGAGGGAGCTTAGCAATTTGTCAGGCATGTATAACATAATAAATTGAATAATGAAACACCTCAGAATTCATATACAGCTTCTGTAGGCAAAGAAATTAATGTCATAACTTCTTTTGTGCCAAGGAAGCCAAAGGAGGTTCTGTGTGTTACAAGCTTTCCTGTTAGCCAGAAAAAAAGAAATAAAAAAAGGCCATTGACATCTGCAGCCTGGCAGGAGGGTTGTATAGAGCAAAAGGAGCTACAAGTTACTTAGGATTTGGAAGAGAAGTCTGCAGAATGCTTTTTCAACTTACGAAACTATTCAGTCACGGCTGTAAGCAAAAGCTGTGGCAGGTGTTTCACTACATAGCCTACTACATCTTCACAAAGCCTAGATTAGATTGGATGAACTGCAGTCCTCCATTCTGCTGCCTCCTCTCCAGCCTAAGGTGGGAGAAGCTAAGCAACTGATTTAGAAAGCTGAATTTCATTAGCATGGTTCCTCTGACTTGCAGGAATTGAACTCCTCTGTAGAGAACCAGAACAGGTTCAAGACTGTCCAAAAAATGTCACTTTTTCCTCTTTGGGATTGCTACAGAGCCTATGTTTGTGGCCCACTTTGATGTCAGTAGGTACTGCAGGCCTTCTCTTGGGCAGTTGATTTTCTCAGTTCATGATACCTGTTTCATGTACTTCTTGCCACCTCCCATTAGCTCGAGCCAAAGGTTCAAGCTTTGTTCTCAGGTCCTGCATACACATGTTCAAAGACTTGAACTTAGCTCTAGCAGTTTTTAGGTAGATATGATTAATGTTTTTATAGTGAAAGCATTTGGGGCTGCAGTAAAATAGCCTCCAGTGCGCTCTGTGTTATCATGTATTTTATGATAACGTTAATTTTTACCCTGTTTCTACAGCTAGGCTTCAGAAGAGCACCTGTATTTTTATGATATATCCCACTGATATGGGCATACCTTCTGTATCACGAAGGTCTCATTAAGCAATGTCTGTGAGAGGCATGCTTTTGAGGAACTGGAGATGTACACAGTAAATTGTGACATGTCGCAGTCTCAAATAGGCGAGGAGCCATTGAACCCAGTTAAATGTATCTGACTGCTACAGATTTTAATACTGAATATGTTAATAAGTTTCCTTAATTTTAGTAATTGACTTAGTAGAAACTATATGCCAGCAACCTTGACCTGAATTAATTACCTCTTTTTTTTTTTTTTTTTTTTAAACTTGGGTAGTAATTAGAGTCAAATGAAAAAATAGAGTGGAACAATTATGGTTCACTTAGCACTTTTTATTATGAACGTAGTACAGAAAATAAGCTAATATTATATAGCTTTTTGAAGTTGGAGTGATACCAATTCACCAAGAATCCTGAAGCAAGTATTGGCTTTTGAAATTATTGATCTAGCTGTGTTAACACTGTCTTCTGTCTATGGATGTGTTCTCAAAAGGTATTCTAAGGCTAGCTTATATTACAGAAAGGCAAATAAATTCCTTAAACTTGAAGAATTGTAATACTTGGGTTTGTTTTGCATAAAAGCTTATCAACTGCAGATGTTAATTTTAGACCTTTAAAAAGTTTGAGCATATGTGACACACCATACCATTTGAGAAAAACATTTTCATTGAATTGTATATTTGAATTAAAAATATTGCCAATTCTATTATCAGAGTATCTGTGTAGCACAAAAATTTGACATTGTCAGCTGCCAACCTCTGTATCTTTTTAAATTAAAAAAAAAAAAAAAAAGCCAGGCATAATTTTAATAATAAGTTATAAATGCGAACTTCAACTCTGAGGTTCCTTCATAATTAAAGTCAACTTTTTCTGGTATGATTTTTATATAGGATATGTATCTTAATTTCATTCTGTACTATTTAATTGGTTCTCTGGATATTCACTAGGGGTTGTAGTAATAGCACGAGAGAGTAGAAACTAACTGTTATTTTGGTGATTTGGAAGCAATCCCTAACTGAAACACAATTTGTTTATTTTTTTCTGAGTAATACCTAAGAAAATTATTCGGTTTTTTAGGAACAATTAGAAAAGGAGAAGCAGCAAAATGAAGGAAGATCTACAAATATTAATGATAAAATGTTTGAAAAGAAGCGTAAGTTTGTTTATTTGTGTACATACTGTGTGTGCATGCGTTACTCTTCCACAAAGGTAGAGGAGAAGGGAGCAGAAGAGACACTTTATACAGTAAATAGCAGTAGAAAGTGGCAATATTTTTTTTTTATATATTTCTAAAGATATTTATGAAAACTGGCCTCATTATATTAGAAGGAAGACTTTTGGCTTTATTAATAAAATACATGACAGTTTTAGTTCTCTGGTATTTTTCATTTTGGGATGTAATGTAAGTACTTGTCTGTACTATTTCTGAAGTGTTAGTGGCACTGGATTAGATATTATTACCCCAGGACTGTGATATGTTATGTCCTCTTTCTTTATTTAAAGTTAAGCTTTAAGAGAGAAGTATTTATACTAGACTTTTTTTTAGGTAGAGACAGTAAAACATCATCAGTGTTGGCAAAAAGTATCACACACTCTGTTCCTGGAAGCTCTTCTGGTACATCAGCAGGTAAGAACTCTTTAAAAACTCTTCTAGAATGCTTTGATCTCACATCAGCAGGTTAAAACTCAGCAAAGCTGCTGTTGGCATTTGTGGGCCAGAGTTTCACCTAATGCACATAGGAAAAGATTCCACTCCTAGAACTGAATGTGTTTTCTATGGGTTTTAGTTTTATTTTATTCTTTAGTATATAAATAGGTGACATAAGGTTTATTTATTGTTATTGAAGTATTTAAATCAGTTCCTTCAGCTAGCATAGGTTGACAGAAAATTATATTAAAAAGTGTTCTTAATTACTGAGGAAGTGCAATGATATCCACGTTAAAAATTTTTGTGACTTCTAATTTTAGGCAAAGAAGACAAGAAATCCAAGTTGGTTCGAAGCCAGTCTTTCAGTACTCAAGCACTACATCCAAAATACAGCAACATAGACAAGTGTCCTAAGTATCTTTGTTATCTTCATTGCTTACCTCATAGGCAACTGTTTACCTAATAGACAACTGTTATGAAATTATATGCACATGAATCTATGAAAGTAGTGATGTGCTCACTGAATTGTGACATAAATTTTCAGCATCCTGTTTAATTGATTACGGTATGCAGTTTTGAACTGAGGGAAGAAATACCATTTTAAGGCATGCTGAAGCCTACAAATTCTTATGAATTCCTTTTAAGTTAATGTGTGTCACCTTTTATCATATATTAAAAATATTTTTCAATATGAACTGCTAAATCTAAATTCATACATTTCTTAAAGAAATTTCAGCTTTTTCATATATTTTTTTCATATAAATTCAGAAATAACCTCAAATATGAAACAGCAGGATGATACAATTAGAAGAACGCTTTCTGTAATAAGCAAGTTGGTTTTGTTTTGTTTGTTTTTTAAGTAAAAGCTCTGCTACAGGATATACATCTTCAGTATCAGGAATGGGAAAAAAAGGAAAGAGTTGTATGTTATCCTTTAGTGGTAAGTAGGTTGTTATATTATATTTTACATTAGTTTTTTGTGTGGGTGCTAAATACGTGGGCCCCATTAAACAATCATACTGTAAGACATCATACTCCCAAAGAAAGTAGAATAATAGATATCCAATATGTTTGAGCACTTAAGTGCTAGTCATTTTTCAGTGCTAGTTTATTTTTCAGAAAGGCAAATAAATTCCTTAAACTTGAAGAATTGTAATACTTGGTTTTGTTTTGCATAAAGGCTTTTCAATTGCAGATGTTCATTTTAGACCTTTTTTCTATTTTTCAGATTCTTTTTTTTTGTTTTTTTTTGTTACATATTTGTTTAAAGTTACATTTAGAAGTAGTAAAAGAAAAATTAGTTTGGCATTTCTTGATTGGCGTTTTGGATGTCATAAAAACGTTGGTTTTGCAATTTGGCTCCACCATTTTACGTGAGGAAAGGGATATGATATATAACTTTTACTGAACTAGGGGAGAGAAACTGCTGTCGGGAAATGCCTCTTTCTCCATTTGCTGTTGAAGAGTTTGGATGATTAAAGACTAGAATGAGATTAATTGCTTCCTAGAGGAACCTGTCTTTCCATTCACTACCAATAGACACTAGACAATTAGCTTAGATGAAATAGCTAAATTTTAAGCAGCTAAAGATTGGCCAATTAAATCTCACTATTTTCATATATTAAATGTATTAATCTTCTCTTCCAAAATGTGTCTTCTAATTATTTTTATTTAGTGTTTTTTCATAAAAATACTTGAAGAAACATTAAGTTGAAACCATTTCCTTACAGAAAGTTAAACTTTTGGATTATTGCCGTAGGAAATATGCCATTATTGCCACAGGAAAAACAGCTCATTCTGTTCACTCTTATTCTATTATTACTTCTATTATTATTACTGCTACTATTATTACTACTTCTATTATTATTATAATTACTTCTATTATTATTACTGTGTTCACTGTGTATTTTTTTCAGACAAAATTCTTTGTCTGAACTGCAACTCTTTATTTCAGATGATTCATTCCGGACTCATTCTACGGGTAATAGTGGGAATGCTGCCTTCCCTTCCAGTTCTTCTTCTCGCAACTTATTTAACTCAGCTGACCAAAAAAACAATGGAAATAAGGAGAGTCAGTCCCGAAAGATGAGCATGTAAGTGGTTAACAAGAGGTTAAATCAAGCTTATGGGTAACATTTTCAAAGGCAACTCAAAAGAGCCATGTAAAATTAACCCTATATTTATGATACTTCTGCGCCCAGATTTTGAAATACTAAAATAACAGGGTAGAAATGTGATATGTGCAATTACAAGTGTTTTTAAGATTGTGTTCCCTTTTAATTAGTCTTTCACATTGTTTCTCCTGCACATGTTTGCATTCAGCTGGTACATTATGGGGAGGGTGGAATGGGACAAAGTGAAGGTTAGTGCATTTGATACATAATAACTGCAGTCACAGTGATTTAGCTGCCTATAATTGGAGAAATAGAACGTATGTATTGTTACATGATTTAATTTTTCCTTTTCCTTCTTTTTATGTGCTTATGTATGTTTATGTATTATTATGTAACAATTTCATGATGAATTTTGAGAGTTACGATGAACTAATAGTGCTACTTGTTATTAATACTGCCTTCTTTGCCTTACCTTAGCTATTTAGATGAAAAAAATTCGATGCTAGGCATCTCCATCTGGCTGATTTTCTTTAAACATCAGCCTAAACTGTTCAATGTTTTGCAGGAACAAAATCAAAGATGAATTTGTTTGCTCCTGTGATAAAAGGGTAACAGTCTTAGAAAATCGCTGTGATGTGTACTTACTCAGTCAAGTCTCTGTAGACTCTAGCAGCTAATTCCCTGCAGATTCCTTTTACGCTATAACTTGTAGTTCTAAATTACTATCATTGGACTAGCTGGAATTTTGGGTGCTCAAACTGAGATTTTTCTTTGCTATCAGAGATTTGCTTTCTTAGCCAAGGCAGAATGGAGAAAGGAAGGGAGCCAGCTATAGCAAGAAAAGGAGGTTGTTTGGGAAAAGTAGACTTAACTGTAATAGAAACTAGAACTAGAAGCTGAAAAGTATGGGGAAACGCAAGCTGGGCCTTGGCAGTCTGAATAGGTATGAGAGACGAAGAATGAAAGGAGAGTCCAGAATGTGAGACTATGACTTGCAGGTCAAAGATAATGGAGCTGAGATATGGAGCCTGCACCAGATAGGAAAGAGGAAGCACCTTACACTGGTTTCCCAAGTATAAAGAGGAAACAAGAGTAATAGTGATGTCTTGAGTGGTCCTTTCTGGTGACTTTGGTATCTGTATGAACTCATACTTTTCCACTTCAATATTTTCAGGTTCCTTTAAAAAACAAACCAAAACCCCCCCCCCCCCCAACTTTATTCACAGATATAAATTCCTAAATTGTAAAACAAAACACTCAAAGGTTTAACAAATGTAAAAAAAAGTTCTCTGAACACCTTGCATTCAGCTACTTGTATACATTATATTATGATACAGTCTCTTGCTCTGTGATCACCTAGGGTTTTTTCTACTGGAATTTTACCACCTTCACTTTTCAAGATAAGTTTGTTATGGAATGAAATCAAGCTTCCATAGTGACCTATATGCAGTTTTTAAAACTGCATTTTCTTTGTAGAAAAGGTTGGAAGATAAGTAGTGAATGGAGGTGGACTGTCTGTGTTGAGTCAGTGGTTTCACAGCAGAAGTACCTTAGGTGCCAAATCAAATTGCACTCTATCCCTGTCTTTGCCAGTCTAATGCCTTCTCTTAAATGCTACCCACAGTACTTACTTCAGACTTTTTATAGGTGATCATTAGGTGGTCACTTATTTCAAAGTGCATGATTTCAAACTCAGCAGTTGGATTAGTAGACATGCTGACATTTTCAGCTATCTATAAAGTAAATGGGATGTGTATCTTGCATACATAAAATGATAGACAGTGCTACATACTTTCAAAAATTAGGTGTGCTCAAAAACTCATGTGCTTTCACCCTAATCACTGTATACCTCTGTTCCCTCTCTTTAAAGCCAGAAAATTAGTTCAAATGTTGTAAATTTTTTCAGCAACCATTGTAGAAATCCCAATTACTCATCCCTCTCATTAGGATTTGGGGAAAATAAATGGATTAATATTCACAAAGCAGTTAGATGCAAAGATTAGTTGGACATATTTTTTACATCACATAAAACTTTTCCAAATTTCAAAGGTTTTTCTATCTGTCACTTCAAATAAAACTGATATCTTTTGTTTGAATACAAAAGGACAGAAAAAGACCCACACAGCAGTTTGTACCTTTGTCTTCAGGCAGGAAAGTGCAATGTAAGAGACTCAGATTCAAGTCTCGATGTACCATTCCCAAGTAAATACCTTACAGCAGACTACTTGAAAGTAGGTATCTGGTCAAACACAATGATCTGGATGCTTTCTCTGGTTCAGAAAGTCCGAAAACTGCATAGTGTCAGAAGCCAAGAGGGTATACTAGGGGAAGAAAAACATTTCTGGAGAAAGAAGAGCAGGCTTAGGATGACCTACATTTAGCTCTGAGTAAAAGTTTTAATGTTCTGTGTTCTTGTGGGAAAACACATCTCTCAAGTTGCTATAATATCTGCTGCACTGTAGATTCAATTTCTTTATTGTAATCTAGCCCAATACTTAATTGTTTTCATAAAAAAATGGAGCAGCTCTATAAGGATATATTAAGAGATACAGATACAGGAATGGTTGATGATAACTGCGTTCATCCGCATAACCTTGTTGACCACAGATATGTTTAGGTGTACCTCTTTTATCTTTCTTTTATTCAGAAAGTCAGTCCTGGTGCTAAATATACACATACTAAAATACAAAAAAAGTCAGTTCCAAAGAAACATTATTTTCTGACTTGAATGATGGAAAAATTTAATATCCAAATATATAAGCAGTTGACAGAAATGACACTTACTGAGAGAAGAATTTGAAAATTGTACAATGAGAGTTGCAATTGAATACATGCTCATGAATAAGTGTCACCATCTATGCACTCAATAAGGCAGGAAACTTATGAGACAATAATAATTGAGTATATATTTAGACTATATCATCATGTAAATTTACATATGTGCTGGTTAAACATTTCACTGACTAATTCTGGCAAGTTCTAGCTTTTAGTTTATTGGCTCTTCAACATGAGTAAGGTAACTTCTAGTATGTTTCTTTTTCTAAGTAATTATGTGTGTTTGTGAAGAATGGAAGACTGGGCAGTAATATGTTGTTTAATAATTAAAATACCAACAGATATAATTAATGATTCTTAGTTCAAAGTGATGTATGTTTGGACAAAATACTATTTAATTGCTTAAGTGTAATCTTTTCCGTAACACTGCTTTACTGAATATTGGCAAATGTTCACTTTTGACAATATGGTGCAGTTTGCAGGGATAAAGAATTTCTGATTTCATATATTCATGTTGTTCCAGGAACTTTTCAAAACCCAGTTATTTTGGTGCAGAACTGAGGTCTTTACTTACCATACTCATGAGTTCAAACATTTTGTTTGTCCCATTTCAGAGATATTTGTGCCAATTAAAATATTCCCTCTTTTTAAAAATAATGTAGATGCAAGAAAAATAAAATCTCAGTAAATCCTGTTCCAGTGCTCACAGGCAGGTGACAAGAAAATGACCATTAGTTTTGGTGTCATTTACTAGACCTTAGGTAACGCTCAGACAATAGAAAAAGCAAGAATTATTCTGAAGATGCACCTGTATAACTTAATGGTGGAATCACAAAAGAGATGAGTACCTGATTTTAAGCACTTCATGGAATAGGAAAGAATCACAAAGGGCACTGGTTGAGTATTTCATCCCACAAGAGACCTTACTTAAGTCAATTTGCGGCACAAATGTGCTTTTCTGATTTTCTGCTGCAGAGTTGCCAGTTGGATCATGAATCATCCTAGTGCAGAAATTGACGTGATTCATAAACACTGTGTTCCATCAAGTAGTCCGATCTTGTGTTATTATGCTATGTAGCTTTATTATCTTCTTTTAAATGTTTTCATTTTTATGGGATTAAGATATTTTCTTTTAGAATGACAATTGCTGTTTTGCTTGAGTTTACATTACTGTAATATGACTGATTTCAATATGCAATTGGTTAAAACTATTTTCCAGAACTTTATTGATTCATCAATAAAAATATCCAGCTTTGTAGAGAGCATTTAAGAATTTTGCATCTTGCCTATAGACATACAGATAGTGCCTGATTTTATTTCACTTTCAATTAAAACCTATTTCAAGAATGAGGGGTGCAGGTTTTCCATCCTGTAAAAAGTGGGAGTAGATTTATTGTTGCATAGAAACCAATTTCTTAATAATAAATTGATATCAGTATTTTATAAGATGTCCACAACTGACCTTTAAGACGTCCACATTGGTGTGTGACCATGTTGTAACAATTATATGCATAAGTATCTTAAAGTAGCGTCTTTCATCCAGTCATATAATTGCTTAGGAAGTTGAGCACAAGATGAAGTAGTTCTGCCACTGATCTACTACACTTTGAGTGTAGCTTCTAATCATGTTTTCCTTCTGCCGTTTAAGCTGGTAAGAGTTCTGAGGTCCAGTGGGACTGGCATGTGATTTAGGTGCCATTTCTAAGACGAAGCTAGTAGGTATCCTAACACTGATGTATTATCATGAAAGATTCCATCAGCAATTTTAAAAGGGTGAAACAGAACAGTATCTTGCTTTGTTTGTAAATGGTATTGTAAAATATTGGTGCAAATATTTCCACAGAGTTCTAAAAGTTAAGCCCTGTTCTTCCAAAGATCTCTGACCAGTACAAACAGTTAACTGACATAGCTCCAGCTCTGCGAAGCTGAAGAACGGTATATTTAAAGATTAAAAAGTTAAGCCTATGAAAAGTACAGAAATTGCCCAAGTGACATGATGAACAGAAGACCTAGAAATAACACTGTAAAGAGCTCTAAGCTTCTCTCTCTTCTCCGTCTCCACTTTCCCCAGATTTTATCGTGGGTTAAGTTGGAGACCTCTGGCATTATTTGTAGCCATGAGTAGACTGCTTGTACTACCTTAACCGTCTCACTTAGAGGGATCTCTACATGACCTTTTGTAGAAAACTTAATGGAGAAACACACCCTTCTTGTGAAGAATGCCCTCAGAATGTGTCCATTTGGCTTTTTCAGTGGGTGCAGTAGAGCAGCTAGTAATTTTTGAAGTACAGCAGCTATATGAAAAAGTTGCATGCAATAGCAGTTTATTATGTTATGTTATTTAATAACATAGCAACAATATATTATGTGTGTTTCTTCTTTTGTATGAAGAAAAAACAGAAAATCAAACTCTTAGATCTTCTGACAGAAAAAGAAGGGAACCAGAGACTGGTGGAAGCAACGTTCTGGTGTGATAAGGTGGGAGCAGCAGATGGGACTCTCTAATGCCTGGAATGAATAAAATGCATCTTGCGATCTTAAAACTTTTTATCTTTTAAATAAAATCCCAAGCTGTAAAATACGTTCCAGTAAGTAATGTAATGGTTGCAGAATTCTAATGTTGTAGTGAAATGTTATGAAATATAACTTCAGCTATGTGCTCTTAACTGCTGTGGCTAAAGAGAGGGTTTTGTTTTCTTCAATTATGCCTTTGTAGTTCAAATTATAGGATTTAGAATGCACATATCCATTACTTAATTGGCTTATTTACAATTTTAGCAATTCTTAGCACCCATGTTTTATGCAAGAAAGAGTAGGAATTGTTATGAATATGAAAAAGTAATCCCACATTTTAAAGAACCTTCAAACTTAATTTAAGACCAAAGTCCAGAACCATTGATCAGTCTATAAAAACCATAAACTTCAGTAGCATTGTGCTGTGAATTTGGAGGTAATGTTTTTACAAGTACTAAGTAAAGTTCATAAAAATCCTGTGTAAGTTTCAAAGCAATCTAAAAGCAGATGTCTCCAGATGATATAAAAAAAAGTTTTATTTCATAAGTTTTGTTGTATAAATACTTGTTTTAATTTTTAGTATTTCAGATTGTATTTTCACTTAAATAATTTATAACGATGAATCTAGTTTTTAATCAGCTGCTATTGCAAGCTATCATGCTTCAGTGATGTCATCTGCATTTGTTTGTATTAATGCTAATGTTTCTATCAAAATTTGTCTGTGGAAAAACATGCAATTTATTTTAAAAAGTTCTATTTATGCCAATACTTGAGAGAGAGCCTATGAAGCTATTGTCAGCTTCTCTATTTCAAAATGGAAGCAGCATAAATATATTGATATCAGAAATACGTGGTTTTTAAAATTTATTGGTGTATGATAAAGATGATCTGATCTGTGAATGCGTATGCGTGCGTGGTTACTTTTTATAATGTAAAAATATGAATGATGATTTACTCAAAATAAAATGTAGGACAATGCTGTACATGCATGTTCTTGAAAAAAAAATTTCTCAGGGCATCTTTTATAATTAAAATAAATAAAAGCATTTACCTATAGAAGGTATTTATTTTAAATAGTAATAATGCTGGATGTATGCTGTCTTGTGTGAAGTACAAGATGTGTCTTCGGATTTAGCAGTGTTTCACTGTCTGAATTTTTAAGCTTCTTACACTGCAGTTGGATTTAGGTGTATTCTCTGTCTTTAGTCACAGACATTGTTTGGATTCTGTGGAAACATTCAAGTTTTCGGTTTGTTCTGCAGCCTGGCATAGGATCTTGTAAATCACAGATTTCTTTAAAAGCTTCTTCAAGTATTATGATGTTTAACATGCAAAATTGATGCAGATATACAGATGACCTATGCTGGCTCCTCCCAAGTTCTGCTTTTGTCTCACTAATGAAAGCAGATACTCCCAGGTCCCCAGGGGCAACTAACTCAACGTGCCAGCTACAGCTGCTCACCCATGGGCCACAGGAGACTATTCAATCTGTTCTCAGTCTGACTTCTGCCAGGGACCAAACTCAGATCAGCAGTACCCAGCTGCAGGACAGAACTCAAAACTGTGTTTGACCCTCAGATGCCTTTACTAGAGCAATGCAGAACAGCCAGTAAGTTCAGAAACTTGAATCCAAACTATTTCTCCCCTTAATAAGCATGTAATTTCTGTATACAGTCTGTCATTTGTTTCTTATTGGCTGTCATTTCTCATTTTTAACTGATTAATTTATTTAATGCTGATAACAGGTGCTCCACTCAATAACCCTGCAATGTATTAAATTCCTGCTATGTAATCTTCAAATGCTCTATTTAGACATTTTTTGGTCTGCACATCTTCCTTGTACAATACTCCTGCTGTCTTGTGTATACTTTCATCGGTCCTTCATACTACAGACCTCCATCACAGCAATCTTTTTTGGGGCTGCTTACTTCTGGGTTACTTCTGTTGGACAGCACCAATACTTCTGAACCCTTCGTAGCATTGTTTTTACCTGCAACCCAGAATAACAGTTGGAGGTCAACTGTACACTGAGCGGTTCTTTATAGCAACATTCCTCCTATTAATCATTCGGAGGCAGGAAGGAGTGATTCTCTTTCTTTCTGGGTACATTCGTATTGCAGTGTGGAGTTAGGTTAGATGCACCTTCATAGTCTAGTCAGATACCAGTGTCTGCCTGCTAAATCCTTTTGTGAGTGGCTTACGCCAGTGTCTGGGTTGCTGTGGGTAGACATCTAAAGGTAAGTGAGGTGATTTTTAGAGGTGTTTACCAGCTTCACCCTGTATCTTTTGTGTATGTGTGTTTACTGATAGACACCTTTGAAGCTTCTATGCCAAATGATTTTGAAAACTCTTCTGTCTCCTTTTGGGCAGCTATTTTGTGAAGGCTGTATAAGCAAGTAGAGTAATGCTTAGATCTGTTATATATAGCTAGAAGTAGCTTTTTGCGTTGTTTCAAACTTTATATATAGGACTCTGCCACTAATTTACTAAATTTACTAAATGTTGAAGATTTTGCTGTTCTGTTGAAAGCATTGCACTACTTGAATAAGGTGAATTGTATTTAGATCATGGAAATATTTTTCTGAAATATTTTGGCAAAATTCTGCTAACATTGAGGTCAGTAGGCCCTTCAGTCTCATCGCAACCGAAGATAACATTGAGGAATATCAAGCTCCAGTGTTTGGGAATGAGCTTCCTGAATATTTTGGCATATGAATCTTTGGTTTTCATTCAGACTTATCACTAAAATGTAGAATTTTGAAACTTCAGTCCTGTGGGGATTTTTTAATTTGCATAGTAGGTTTTACAAAACACTTTTTTGTTGCTTTGTGCCTTAGTGAATTTAACTTGTCACTTGGGCATTAATAAAATATTAATAGGATGACCTAATGCTAGCTGGAGGGACAAAACAGGTTTTCACACTTTCATATTTCACTGTTTTTTTATTCTAATGTAAATTAATAAAATAGAAATAAAGCCTCTTACATACCCCAGAATAGAACCTGTTACCTTTATTCACATTTCTGTTGGATCAACCACCCTGCCAATGAACAATAATGTTTTAAAAGTTTCTTCAAAAATCATAAAAAGAAACGGTCGGTCCGCCTTGATGACAGGAGGCACTGTGAATGCAGTTATTCCTGATCCAGTAGCTGCTGTGGCCTCAGTTCCTTCTTCATCCACTTCAATTACTGCCTTTTGGACAACCTGAAATGCAATGTAGAAGTAAAATATGTGGCAGAAATAAATATTAATATGAAGCATGTTTTGCTAAGTGCAAGGCATTCGTTGAAGTGGGCTTCTATTAAGGAATTAAAATGAGTTGGTCTGTGCAATCTAGCTCTGTCTGTTAGACTGGTAGACCCATATGCCGTCTACTTCGGCAGCAGAGGAGTTGGTACAGCCACCATGACCACAATACTTACAGTGTGGATACTAGTTCAGGTGTCGTCGTGCTTTTCCATGTTTCTGAGTATAGGCCTCCCTTAAGAGATACTGTTCTTGCAGCTGGTAGCATGAAGCAACCGTTGCATTTGTATAGTGCTCCTCTTTGACACCTAACTGTAGCAGGGAGAATTTCTCCAAAGTGGGAGGTGGGCTTTCATCAGTCACAAACACTGACTGGCTGGATATGTCGTTCTCAGCTGATTTTGTGAGAGCTTAGGCAAATGCACCAACCTTGTTTTTTTTCCTGTATATTTCTAATTTGTACATTTGGTAGCACAGAGTAAATATGTACAGCAATGAGGTACAATCCTGGATTGGTCTGAGGACCTTCCTTTCCCACTGAAATTGCAGCCTGGCAGGATCTGATTCTTTTCCCTTTATATTCTTTCAGCCTGCATGTACCTCTGAGTGCTTTGCCTGTATTTGGTTCTGTATTGGTGAACTGCCTATTCAGCTAATGCATTCCCAACTCCCAAACTCCTAATTCTAGAAATGACTTATGTGAAGACAGTTGAAGGACTTCACTAGTATTGAGCTCTCCGCCAAACATTCTTAGATAATGAAGCTGGCTATCATGATTCACAGGGACAGGATGCTCCTCTGGCACTTTGTAGCTGATGCACGTATTGCTTCTAATATCAGTTAGCAGCTACTATTCAAGTGTGATTTTTTCATAACACAATAGAGTTAACTGCTGAGAATCAGCATGGAATAGTTACATGATCAAAAGGAAGGGAGAAAAGTGCTGCAGATTGCTATTGTGTTTCCCAAAAGTGAGATAGTTTATACCAAACTGAAAATCAGTGCAATTTTATCCATTAAATATTTATTCTTAGGATGTTATGTTTTCCCAGGAAGGTTATTTGTTAAATCAGCACAATTTTGAAAAACTGTAGTTCAGGGCCTAAAGTTTTTGAAACTTGTATAGAAGTGTTTATCATACCACCTATTAACAGTTTTGGCAAATGACAAAGGCTTCTCTAAGGAGTTGTTGTAGGGAGACTTGTAACAGCAGTACCAGTAGCTTAGAAGGATTCTTTCTGATAGGGTACAAATACTTGGAGGGAGGGTGCAAAGAAGATGGAGCTCTTTTCAGTGGTGCCCAGTGGCAGGACCAGAGGCAGTGAGTGCAAACTGAAACACAGGAGGTTCCCTCTGAACATCAGGAAACACTTTTTCACTGTGAAGATGACTGAGCACTGGCACAGGCTGCCCAAAGAGGTTGTGGAGTCTCCCTCCTTGGAGATACTCAAAAACCATCTGGACATGGTCCTCAGCAACCAGCTCTAGGTGGCCCTGCTTGAGCAGGGGGTTGGACCAGATGACCTCCAGAGCTCCCTTCCAACCTCAGCCATTCTGTGGTTCTGGGAAGTCTCTCACAGAGTTATGGTCCTAGGTTATCAACACTATACAACCCTATACAACCACAAGCAGTTGCAGTATATAAATTCCTTATGTAGGTTTATAAAACTGTGTTTTTAAATCCTGTGTCAAATTAATGTCATTTGAGTCTTGTTTTCCTCAACTGTTTATAAATCCAGCTTGTGGCAGAAATTTTGTTACTTTTACTCTAATGCGCGAAGTTGCATTTCATTTCGTTCTGGACACTCCAGTTCTTGAGGTCACCAGTTTCTCTGTGTGGTATCTCTTTTATCTTCTTTCTTTGACCATGCCTCTTAATTTTCTATCATCAGCAAATTGTCTTTTGTATAGACTAGCTGTTTCTTCTTAATAGGACATTTCTGGTCACATAGACCTTTTCCTTCTTGATACTGGTGTGATTGTAAAGTCATTTCTCTTCCATTCTTTTCTGCTTCTCATTCTGCCTCTGTTTTCTGTCAGTCTTCTGAAATTCATCTTTGCTCTCCCTTAAATAGTGGTACTAAGTTATCTTCTCCTTCTCTTTTTCAGTGGGGTTGTGTTCCTCTGTTCTTGGCCATTCACCGCCCTTGCCTTTGCCTGTTAAAGCATTGATCTTTAAAAGTTTCGGTGTATGACATGGAACATTGGAATGGGTTGGAATACGACTCTGTTGTGTTGATGCTTTGCTGTGAGAGTCTGTTTTTTCTCTGCTAAGGTATGCAGAAGGAAAGGCAGGACTGCTTTGACTTCTCTTTCTCACTGTTACCTTTTTGAGATTTTATTATTTGAACTTTCTGAAGTTTTTTATTTGTTAAGAAGAATACCTGTTCCTGGACTGTGTGTGAGGGATTCCCTTTTTGGGTTTTCTTTCTTGCTCTGGCTTTTGCCATTTGACTGTCTTTTACAATGTCTTTCTTGTTCACAGTTCTTGTTTAATTGTACTCCTTCCCTGCCAACTGTATTCCTCTTGAGGCAGAGCTTTCCTCCTGTGACGGGTTAGCTTTGGAAGGTGTTGCGCACATATGAAATGTAGCCACCCCTTACTTCTACACACCTCATACTTGAAGTGGGATCCATACTGATTAATATGTGCAGATTGCATACACGTGGCAGATGAGGTCCTTTCCTATTAGTGTCCCTATAAGTGTATATGACATAGTCTCCTGGCTGGGCCATTTATATACTATTATAATCCAAATAGCAAATAATTTTAGAAGGCTTACCTGTGAAACTGCTACATATCCGTGATCTGTGAGATGACCAAGATCTGCCATACGTGTAAAGAGATTTTTAATTCCAAGAGCATGAAGCAATTTCTTCATTTTGTATTTTTGCTCTAGTTTGAACTTTGGGAATGAAATATCCACTTTTCTGTTTGGGGGGGAAAAAAAAAGTTCAATGCAAACTTGGACTATATGGTAGGTCACTTGACTGCTGAAATGCACGCTACTCAGAAATTAAGCTTTGCACAGAAAAGGGGCAAAAACTAAAGAGCTGGAATTTAGGTTGGCAGAATATCATCTCTGACCTGTTGACTGCCAAAGATGTTAGAAATCATTTCCTTCTCTGTATAAAATACTTCCACCAGCACTTACAGTGCCCTGATACCAGGGTGACACACTAATCTATTGACCCGTGAAAAGAATTGTCACTTCAGAAATCACATTTCACAGAAATAACTTGGGTTTACATTTTCATATTCAAATTTATTCATTACTCTGGGTTTCCACTGGTAGGAAGGGTTTCATAAATACACTGCATCTCTAGATTTATTGTGCACTTTGCCTGGCAGTGCTAAATTTAAGGAGAGAGAAGGGAAGAATTTGGAATAACTTGATTGACTGTGCCCTCAGAGAGACAGAGATTTCTAAATGAGAGCACCACAGACTTGTCACCTCAGAGTAGAAGCTTTCACATGCCATTTGGGCTGTGGGTAGGCCATTAAAGGACCTCTAATCTGTAGATACCGAATGCCACAAAGACACCAGCATGTGAAAAGGGTTAGGAAGACCAGCTAATCTTTGTTGTGCTTTGTTGCTTCGCTGCAATGGACATAAAAGACATTAAGGCCAATGGGTGTCAAAGCAATACCTGGTTTTCATGTTTCCAAGCCAGGATTCCACAAGCTCTGTAGACAAATGGTCTTCAAGTGAAATGTAATCGCCTTCCTTTTCTGGGATGACAATCAGCATGTGGGCTTTCCCTTTGTAGGGTAGCTTTATCACAGTGCATCTTAAGTTCTCATCGAAAGTCGAATTAACTTTATCTGACTTGAACATCATGGGTACCTGTACGCTTCTGTATTTGTTTATGTGGAAAGTCTCCATTTCTGTGAATTTGGAATTAAATGGATAGACCCACTTCCCTGAGGACAGAAAGAAATTAAATAATTATGTGCATTCAGACTTGTTCAAAAAAATGTTCAGAAACCCTTAAAAAAAAAGTATAAGATATTTTCTGTATCTAGTTGAAGTGGATGTCAATTGTGTCTGGGATAAGTGGATGACAATTGCAAAGGAAGTAATCCACAAACTCCTTCATTTGCAGGGAAAGAAGGGAAATCTTTTTCTAAGGTTGATTAGTTGCCAGTCAAGTACAGAACTGATATCTTTTTTGTTTATTGAATGCCATATAAGCATTTGTCTTTTATTGACGTCACCTTCTCTGAAATTCTCTACCAGCTGTTCAACATCCTGTTTTTAAATTAATTATACAATCTTTTGGATGGGGATTCAGCAGTGCACTTACTTGTAAGGTGCACTGGAATGTGACCTCTTCTATACGAATGATTCTGATCTCTACCATTGCTTTAAACGTAGCCACAGCCGTTTCTCTCTTTTCTCTGCTTTTCTGCCAGGGAAAGTAACCTTGGCGTTGGACAAACTGCACTTTTGTAAATACAAAAGAATAAATTTAGTCTGTAGGGAGGCTGTATGGCTGAGGGGTAATTTTCTTTGTTCTCATGTGTGCATTTATTTTAGTGGGTTTTCCGTGAATGGCATCTGCTGAGTGCTTTGGACTGGAGTAGTGGCTGTGACTGTGGGTTCTCTGCGCAGCATTCCTCTCGTCCCCTTTGTCGCCCTAGCTCTTTGTCTTTGCTTTTTACCTAACCGGGTGTCTCTGGTTTCTGTGTGGCTGTATCAGAGTAAAGGGTGGGCTATGGCTCCCGGTCACTGCCAGGACCTCCTCTTGGAGTCCCTTATCTATCGTTAAGCCAGCAGTCAGAAAGACCCCAAAAGCAGGAAAAGCAGCGTAAGATATTTGGCAGTAGAGGACCTCTCCACAGAAATCTCTGCCAATCAGCTGTTTCTTTCCCTCACCCTGTAAGATGGTATAATGGGGTAATTTGTCGCTTTAGTTCCTCTGGGGAAAAAGATTCTTGACTGAAATAGAAAATTATTTTTGTTTTCATGATTTTGTGTACTATGTAAAATCAGACAATGATTTTATGCCCAGTGTCCAGCATTCAAAAGACTATCATGATTAAGGCTTTTTCGTTTTAATTGGTGAGTGAAAATTAAACATCCATTTCAGTCATAAAGAGGGATCATGCGGGGATGGATTGAGATAGCTTGATGCAGGGCTTTTTGTTCTCTTTGGGACTCTGTTGTATGGAAGAAAGCATAGAAGAATTGTGGTTGTCTATCGTGAAAAATCATTTTTACTAAATAAACCTAATAGAAGAAAGTAAATCTAGATAGAGATGTAGAGAAAACAGGGTATCTGAATTCATTTAAACTTTCCCTAATGTAGCTGAAGTTAGAGTCCTGACTCTTCTAATAAATAATCATTTTGCAAAATAAAAACAACAGTTACCTTTAAAGACAATGTAGTCCACAAGTAGCAGTTTATTATGGCGGTCAAGCTTTTCAAAAAGCTCTGGGATTTTTCCTTTGGTCCTTTTGTTAATATTTTGATTTATGACAAGTTTTGCCTGTGTAAAGTTTTGAAAGTCCACTCTCAGGAATTCCATATCAAAATACTGCTTAGATAAGTTGAGGAAAGACTCCTTGAGTCTAAAGTCCTTTTGGATAAAAGAAAGAGTACCTTGCAAAAGGAGAGGTTCTTCGTTCATTGTGATGTTGTCTTTCAGTTGTTTAAACAAAGCTGGTAAGTGATGGCGATCCACTCTGTCCTTCAAAGCATGGAGGTTTAGACCTTTTACTATTTGTCTGTGTGTTTCCCCTTTGGCTGCCAGCATATATGCAGTCATGAGAGCTGATACGGAAAGGGGAGAGATGATTACATTGTTATCATGTGTCATTGCAATTTTTCTGTAGAGGTTAAATCCAAAATTTGCAGTCTTTTCAGTGAAGTTGAAAAGAGTGAACTCTTCGAGACCTCGCTCTTCAAAAGGCTTAGAGATATTTTTATGATCATGCCACTCTTCAGAAATACTGTCATTTGTATTTCTTTCCAACAAATTACTCTCTTTTTCCTTCTTTGGAGTTTTAGGTTTGATGCCAGCCTTGCTGATTTCAACACATATTTCACTTAAGAGAAGTAGGTAAATTCCTGTTTTCATGTTGACATCTGGTAATAAGCTCTTTTTTTTCTAGTAAAGAAAATGGAGAAAGACAAAAAAGGCAACACAATGACTTTTTAGTTTGTTCTTCTATTCACAATGCAGAAGGTCATAGATGTAGCAAAGTGGTCTTTCTGCATCTTCCGTGTATATACTCTAAACCTAAGATGTGGTTCCTATCTGAAAGGTCAAATTTAGATTAGTAAAAGGGAGAAGTTTCCAACATCATTAAGTGAATCCAGAAGAAATATCATGATCTTCTGGTATTGGTGGTTCATGTCAGAAGTATTTCACCGATTTTCTCTTGCTAACTTGTAATTCCTTTATAAAATCAAACTCAGATTTCAAGTACAATATGCAACTCAGAAATGAAAAATCAGCTTGTTGAATCTGTGTCACAGCGTTCGCTCCTGTGAAATCGATGTCATCTATAAGCACAAGAATTCTAGGCAGCATGTGGTGGAAATGACATTTTCCCTGGAGAGCTCTGACAGTCTGATCCTAGAAAATTTGGATGACGACCTACTGAAAGCTGAGAGACCTGTAACTCCCTTTCTGCACTTCATTGGCACTGGCAGGTGGACTGTGTTCTCCATGGTATGCATCTTAATCATGGTTGCCATTCTTATTGGATCCGTCTTTTCCTGGTTAATGGTAGTGGCCTGAGAGTTACCATCCCTTCTGTAAAAATTTTGACCCTTAATATTTGTTACCTTACGTGTTTTATATTAGTGGCATGCTGTATCAACAAGATTCAACTCCTTAGGGGAAAAAACACTTGAGAAGCACAAAAAGTGTCTGATTTTCTAGTATGATAAATGCCAACCCAGAAAACAATCTGATTTTGAGAGTTAGAGAACATTACATTAAAAATTGCCTTTTTAAAACAGGCACTTAAATACCTATATGTTATACACAAAAATCAAACTACAGCCACTAGGTTTTGTTCCAGAAATGGTAACTTCCAAGAACCATGCAGAAAAATACTTATTTATGTAAATATTTTTGAAATATTTCAGATGTAACTGAGAATGCTGGAGTTCTACACCACAAATTACTTTTACAAACTTTGAAAAACAGAGTTTTGACATGTGACTTATGCCTTGTTTTCCCAGAAAATTTTTTTAAAAGGATATATTTATCTGGTTATGTAGAAAATTAAAATCAGACAAGACCAGTCTGTCTTTAAGAGACTGCCGTAAGCCAAACTCATCAGAATAAATCAGGATTAACTTCACTGACATATAGATTGCATAAAGCTGGTCTAAGGCAAGGCAGAGTCTTTGCCTATGGGAATTTTACCCATTCATTCATCTAAACAAGTGAAAAACAGAGTCTTGAAATAGGTAGCTGTAGCATAACAGGGAACTACGAAGTAATGACACCTAGTCAAGGTGAGCTATTTTCACATATGAGAAAGAAAACAACGATCCTAATGTTAATGTGGCACCACTAACTTTATCAAGCAAATACTCTTTGAGGGGTACTGACTATTATTGGACGGTTGTTGTGCTCAAAGACACCCATAGTTAAGTGCTTTTATACTGTATCTTGCTCTTTGGTTCACTTACTTAGAGAAAAGTTCATCTGAAAAAAAAATGAGACACAGTGCAGATTTTAATGGTATCTGTAATCATACCTCTTGCCTGGTCAACTCTTCCCGTGATATGTTGTGTTCGTAGATTGTTGGAGAGCTGGGCTTCAGATACTCTCATGACAAGTATAAAAAACCTTCTATCTAGTTCATCTTTAACATCGATAAAACATCTGGAGTTTAGTATAGAAGCAATAGGTGAAGCATTTCTACAAATGTGAAGGAGTGTACTGATGTGACCCTGGAGAAACCCTGGAGTGATTTAGACATAGGAAATTTTTTGCCAGTGAACCTGATCGGCACTCCACTGCCAAAAGCAACCTCAGAAAGAAAGTCAAAGTTCTGTGAAAACCTAGATAAATATTGTTAAGATATACCAGGTTTTGTGTGCAAAGTACACAGCAGTGGTCAAGGAGACATTATGGCTACTGTGTTTGAATCCCTAGGGATAACATCCTAATATATGGCTGCATCAAGAGGGCCAGCCTCTAGCTCAGCAAGGGAAGAAGGCTGAAGTTCTAACCTCAGTATCTGTACAGAGCAAAGTGTTGCAGCTGCTAGTGTACTTCTGTCGAGAGCCTGGTGTGTACTGTTTTTTCTAGTAAGTCAATGTGAAATTTCTATGTTACTGCCCATACTTACCAAGCCCTGAAAAGATTATGGGGCCCAGGACTGAAAATACAATGCCATTGTGAGGGATGCTTGCCTTTCATAATTTCATTTCACTTTTCATCCTTTTGCTATAGGTTGTTTATTACTCCATTCAGATCATTCTCCTGATCACATGCCGTAGGATTCCCTGTTCTTTTATACTTCACTATCCAGCAAATGCTGAAGCAGGTTTGTCAGTGCCATCTCCTCCCTGAAGATACCATCTTTCAACGTCAAATAGCACAAGGATGAAACAGTTGTTCTGTGCTTAAAAATATAGTATTTTACACAAGTTGTGATTTCTGAGCAAAGTTAATACAGGATCTCTCATCTGTCCAACAAAATGTTTGGAGAGAACTAGACACATCTTACAAAAGGCCTCAGGCAAACTTCAGCATCAGACATTGCTTGTGTAAATTTGCACTTTTCAAGCATAAAATGCAAATATGCTTATCATTCATCTTTCCATCAAAGCAACATATGAATTTCTCTCCCATACAGCAGTGTTAAATTGCACCTAATGGAAAAATCTTGAATGGCCATAATCTTTGGAGATGCATTTTCCCATTGTAAATTAAACAGGACGTTCAAGACCACCAAGGCTGCACAGAATCCTTTTGTATAGCAGTGGCATGCAAATGGATAAATGGGATGAAAAGATGGATTATATAGCCCATCATTAAAGTAGTAAGTGATTCAACAATCTAGAAAACATATGGCAACTATTAACTACTCGTGTTAAGTTAAGGATCTGTAACAGCAAATTACGATCATTGTATAACTTGTGATTTGGCATATGGGAAAGCTGGTTTTATTTGATAGCCGTTTATTCAGAGTTCAGCTGAATTTCACAGTTGCCTGATTCAGGCTGTGGGAGTTAGTCCTGAAAAGGTATGTTGATGTGAGTACTGAGACATTTGGGTGCCAACTCACAGGGTGCTTTTGGCAGTCAGGTGGTGTGCTATTTTCTTTTGAGATAATAGGTCACGTTCTGTACTTGGTGCAACACAGATGGGCTGCAATGACTTAATCGGGATGCAGTGAAATCCCTGAACGTTATGCCTCCTCTTGAGTGCATGGCAGCCAGGGAACAGACTAAAATATGCAGCGTACTGTGGTTGTGAATATTTTTTCTTTATTTTTCTTTCCCATTAACTCTTGCTTTATTTTCAATGAAGTTTCCAGTGCCTGAATTCTGGAGGACTGGAATAGGGAAGGGAATGACTTGACTTCAGCTGCTGGCTTGCTGGCCAAATGGTACACACGGCCTCAGCAGGGTTGGGATATTTACTCTCCCCTGAAGGACTGCAAGCAGTGCTGTTCAGAGCTGCTGAGAGCTAACTGCAAGGCATTTCTGCTCCTTACATAGTGACCCACTTCTGTGGGACGTAACATAGGCACTGAGGTAGTGTTCCTGCCGCAATGCTATGCCTGCCCTGGCAGCAAAGAAGGAGGTCCTTTCCCCTGGGAGTCATCCCTACTTGAAAGAGGTATCCTTGGACACTGCAGGGTCAGCTCTAGCATAGAGACAGCGATTGGAAAATTTTGCTTTTGATCATACTCAGAGAGTCACAGAGAAAGGCTGTCTGCAACAGCAGCAGTCCCTCTAAAAGAGCATCAGGCCTAACTGCTCACTAGACATTGCAGAACACCAGCGCTTCCCCGTCTTTTCTGGGGATAGTGCAATTCCTGTGCAACATCTGACACTGTGGCATTCGGCAGACGTCACTCTGCGTCTCTCTGAGAGGTCTGGGACAGTGCTTGGCTTGGGAGGGCCACCAGATCCCCACCGGGAGATGTGAAGGGACTGAATGGGGAAAGCGGTGAGCTGCCTTCCAGAGGGCTCTGCCTTCCTAATAAATGGGTTTCAGACTGAAAGGACCCGGCAAACACAGAAGCCCTTGTTTACAGGCACATCCCAGAGCATTCAACACTCAAGAAGAGAGTCCTGCATCCTCAGGCATACACAAATGCTACTGATTTGGGTCTTACGAACATCACAGGAATAAGAACCTCACAATTGCACTAAGCATTCACTGCAAATTTAAGATTACAACAATTTAAAGTTAACATTACAGCAGCTTTGTTGTGCGGCAGAACAACAGAAGTTGTAACAGAAATAAAGCATGTGCTCTAGGACTAGGAAAGACCATTCTGGAAACAATAGAGTGATATTTTTGCACATTATAGGCTTGTATTTTTAGATCAGAGTGAAGCTTATTGCTAATTTTAAAGAACCCACTTTATGCATAGAGTAGACAGTTCATTAATAAACATATAATTGGTAGAGCAAAGTTAACGTTCTTTCCATTTTAAGAAATATTTGTTTCTAGCAGTCTCAGATATCAAAGAAAGAAGTTTCTTGCTCAAATGCATTTTTCTTCTGAAGGCATTAGAGCAAGAGAAGAATCAAATATATTAGAATGCTAATTAGGATTTAGAACTATTTAAAACATGACATTTAGAGAATAGCTGAGATATATATATAATTATGTATATATATAAAAAAATATAATAATACTTCCCTTTGCAATCTAAATGCTTCATATAAATCTTGTCTTACCTATTGGGTAGCTCCTCTGTTACTTTTCTCAATCAACTAGGTTTAAAAACCAGATGAAGGTGTCTGTCCCATATAGAAGTTTTTCAACAAATATTTGCTTTTCCAAAGAGTGATAATCTGGTTTTGTCTGTTATAAATTAACTGCTTTATAAACACTGAGTATTGTGTTTCCCATAAATGGCATAATGAGGGAGGGTTATATTCCAGTAAATACACTATATCTTTCATGAGAAACAAGAGAACAGTAAACTCTTTGCATTCAGCCCTTCAGCACCCCGGCAGGATTTGGCCCCGCACATCCAGTCGCCCATGAGAATTATTTTACAGGCAGGCTCTGAGCTACTCGGCGGTGGAAGCATATCCAATCCTGCCTACAATACCTGCTTTCGTAAAAGAATAGGTCACTATTCACCAAGGCAGGGGGGAAGAAAAGAGAGGGAGGGAGCAGGTACAGAACATTTGTAGGGTGTTCTCAGCTCCCTCGCCCTGCAATTCGGCCATTCCTTTTAGGGGAGAGACCAGGGCTTCACTCCCTGTTTCAAGAGCATGGCAGCTGTTCAGTAACGTATCAGTATGCCAAAAGTAACCGACGGATAAGCACTGAGTGATGTTTCTCCTATAAAAGACAAAGTGGGGGAAGCTGATATTCATGCAAAAGTTGTGCAGAGCCATGGAAAGTAAAAGTAAACTTTTTGAATTTTCAGTTGGTCTTGGTTGAACAGATTTGACAGGCCAGTTTTCGGTCTTGAGCATTATTAGTTGGGCAAGCCACATTCTTTAAGACAGATAGATAATTTACTCAGCAATTTCTGTAGTGTGGGCATGATCTAAACTCTTCTCTATTTTGATCATTGGCCTGATTCCAAATAAAATAGAAACATGGAACTCCCTATCTTCCCCTCATGTTCATAAATTACTTTTTAAAATACTCCCAAATGAAACAGAACATTTCATTCTGATTTGGATTGTAAAAGAAAAAGAATTTGGCCTTGAAACTTGAGATAAGGGGACTAGTCTCTATTTTTCAACTGAACTGAAAAAAATTATATGCAGTCTAAGTGGAAGCATTGCCAGAGAAAAGGATGAAACTTTAGAAAGCCCATAAAGGACTTGGGCATCCAGGACCCAATGGAAAAAGGCTCTTGTTTATTGCTGATGAGTATTACTTCTATAAAAGTGACCACAGTGTTTGCTTATAAAGTGCAAGATTTGATTAGAAAGTGCTAAGACCTGGACGTAGCCCCTCCATGGTCTGACCAGGTTTCTGTCCACGTTGCAAGGACATGTTACTGGAGAGCACTTGTGGGTGTTATGCACTTAAGAAGGTCAACAGAGGGGTCATGAAGGGTCACAGGCTCTAGGTACTT
Organism: Fulmarus glacialis; assembly: GCF_000690835.1. NCBI lineage: Eukaryota > Metazoa > Chordata > Aves > Procellariiformes > Procellariidae > Fulmarus > Fulmarus glacialis. The sequence goes on from NW_009205562.1 coordinate 28,417, forward strand.
AAATTCTTCCTTGAATGAAATTCTTTTAAAATACTCTTCCGTTTAGAAACAATCCCAGTCATAATAGGCCCCAAGTATAGGCATTGTATTAAAGAACATGGGAACATAAGATGGGATTACTGAGTGAAGGCCCTGCCCTAACATCATGCGGTCTAATTCCCTAAACATAAGAAGCTCCACTGTGAATGCCCCAGTGACTCCAGAACTTCAGTTCTCTATCCAGATGACTGGACATTTTTTTTCTACTTCCTAGTCTATATTTATTTGTGGTTAATTCAGTGGGATTTGAAATTCAAATGTCTTGTCATTACACGGAAGAAATTTGCGTCTGACACAGTTGAACAAAGCTGCATTACTGTGATGTGCTTCTGAATCTGTGTCTTCTGGAGACTGCTGTACTGTGGTTGTGGCCAAGAAGACGATACAAGGAAAACAAAGTCATACCCAGCTTTTGTGCTCAGCAAAATCAGCATTGTTATTAGCAACGGTAATAGAAACCTAGCCCTCGTACCAGGACCCTGACACACATGGTCACCACTGGAAGCCCTGCCTGAGTTAAGATGCAACAATATTGATACTTAATATTCAAAAGCTGAAGTCTTGTTTATAGATGGTAGTGAAAAGAAGGGTTTGAAAAAATCTTGAAGTGTTTGAATCTCTCAGTTAAATCTTCTCTGGACCAAAAAAACCACATCAATCCTATTTTACCTGGAAGAAAAAGAAGGCTGCTATGAGATGTATTGGCTACGTGCAGAGATCTGAGGGAATTGTCGTCTTCTCTAGTTACTCACGAAGCCCTTGCTAGTTTTTCATGCTGGGTAACACCTTGCTGAAAGTATCCTCCACACACTATCGGGAGTAACGTATTCCTCCCACCAACTACTATTTATATTGTCAGTCACCCCTTGGATTCAACAGAGCTTTCTGAACAGTAAAACACCACACAGCATATGGGTAACACTCTGCCAAACTATACATATTCACAGAGTGATTTACTGGGAGAGGATTGCTGGTGTGTCACGCTGGCAAAATCGCACTTTTCCACAGTTTAAGACAAAACCACCCCTGAGACCAGAACAAACAAGGGCAATACATGTGTCTTGCTGCCCAGTTGCGTCTCTGCTGGGAGCTTGTGCCAGCACAGTGCTGAGGCTGGGCAATAGGCAACTGATATGTCAGCAGTTGAGCTAAAGACCGTCTGTTCTCTAATAGACAAGTTTTTTTGGATGCATATACAACTCTGCAAAACCTGGCAGTGATTATGTAGTCCAGGTTCTCACCAATCTGTTTGTCAAAGGCCTTGTGACTCTTGGGTACCTGGGGTTAGATACTGCAGAGGCAGGCTCAGCTGCTTGTTCCAAATATTCAGAGGATTTCTGTTATAAGCCCCTTTCACCCTTTTGCAGTTCTCTTGTGGGGCTGGCAGCACCTCTGCTTCAGTGGCTGCTTTTCCTCTGACTTACTTTCCCCAGTCTGATTTGGGAAACATTCAGTGACTATGGAGCAACCAGTCATCTTAATATTGGTTTGTTTTGGGCTTAGGTTCCCTGTGCTAACTGTGGTTCCTTCCAGTTACAAGCTCCTTGGTACAGCAATAGTGCTTGCTTAGGTAATGCCTCTGTTTCACATGCCGTGCCCCATTTTAGCAGTGTTTGTATCTCGACCACGGCTGAGCTTCAAAATGGGCTATGAGGTATGATGGGCATGATTGCAATGATTTAATTACATGTATCTGTATCAGGTTCCCAGTGAGAGATTTTTTGGAACTGAGTTTCTTGCCTTGCTCAACCAAGGTAGTAACCAAATAGATGGGTTTCACTCAAGGCCCTGCGAATTTCTGTCCCCAGCTAGTTGCTACCCATTTGGTTTCTCAAAGGTAGATGCAGGATATTTACCCCTGTCTTGATGGAGCTAGTTGAGATCAGTCAGAAATACTGTCCAAGCTGGAGTTTGATGAGAAGAATTAAGGTAAAAAGTGTTAATTTAGGAAAACATTTGGGCTGAATGTGATCTAGCCTTTTCCACGTTTCTTAGACTAAACAAAATACCGGTGTACCAGGAGTAGTGCAGGAGATACACAGAGATGGTTTTCAAGGATCTATATTTCTTCTGAAGTCTTACTGTGAAATTACTCATAACACATAAACTAACATGCTCTAACAGTTATAAAAGAGCTCTTTATACAGTCTCATGAACATACTTAGTTTGTCAACGAGATGATTCATCAAGGTGGCTGCTGTTTCTCCCACTCAAAGAGTGCACATTATAATTGAAATCAGCTGGATGCAAACACCCCGATGGCTCCATACCTACACTGTTTGTAAGTCTGACCCTTTTCGTAGAGAACTAGGCCTGTGCAATTGTTCATATGGGAGGATTCCTGCAGTGAAAGCGTCTTTGAAAGATATGTATTCCTGCATCTTACCTGAGGTGGGTTGGGTGCATTACTGTACCAGATGGACAAAGCAGTAAAGCTGTAGTATTTCTTAACATAGGGCTGAAGTATCTCCTTTGTATTTTCAACTTCATAGTCAAGCGCTGTCTAATTGTTCTTGAACACACAAATAAAATTATAATTGTCTGTTAATAGGACATCTTACTATGGAAGCTTTTAGAGGGAATGCAAAAATGATGAAACACTGTAACAGTGAGTCCAGAGAAGTACTATTGATTTTCAGTAACAGGTAAGACAATGAGGTATGATGGAAGTAGCATGAATCCTGCTTTATTCCAGGGGATGGAGTAAATGACCTTTTAAAGTCACTCCCAGCCTTGTTTCCTGTGATTCTCTGACTCACAGAAAAGGAACATTTGCATCCTCAATAATTTTTTTGCCCTGCATTTTTACAGACAAGAATTCAAGAGCTGCAGCAGGGGTGGCTGGTGTTTGCCTAGTCCCCGTGGAGCCAGCAGGTGTCATCAGAACCTTTATTTCTCTGACGGGAAGAAGGATAATTTTGTGTGTTTGGACATCTGCCCTTCTCTGTGCCTTACTAAGTTTGTATCGTGAGGCAGGACTTAAGCAGGCAGGAGACACAAACTTAAACAACCGACACTGGAAGGTACTTCTGTTCTCCCGGGAGGGCATCTGAAAGTTTCTCCAGTAGATGTGAAATGCAAGTGCATTTCTATTTTAAATTCCTGAAAAATAATAAGCTTTAAAGGCAGGAATTACAAAGTGTCTAAGAGATTGGTATGTCTAAGGGGGAAAAAAGTTGTTACTGCATCTCAAAGTGGCAGAAAACATTGACATCAATGACCTCTGATCACCTGAACTTGGAATATGATGTATTTTCCCACTATTCCATATCCAAATTCCATGTTTACAAGCACTGTACATGCATCTCCTTACTGCTGCAATAATTAAGTTCAGTTCCTGTGGCTTGCACTCTTTGACTGTCTGGCCTGAAGCAATTATCTGATGTAACGAAGAAATCTCTGCACTTTGGCCTCTGTAAAAGACAAGCAAAAGATGTCCGCCTGCTCCTGTGAAATGTGCTGAGGTTTACTAAGTACCAAATGAGTGCAAGTTAATGTTGTCCACATTGCCCAGAGTGGCTGGCAAAGAGCTCTGCTTTGTGAGGTTGGGTTTTTTGGTTGTTTGTTTTTTCCTTTTAAACATGGGTATCAATACGGTAACCTGCTACAGGTCTGGTACTGGTTCTTATGGCTTGAGTGTGGGCTTCCTGTAGGCTGCATGTGGTGGGTATTCAAAAGCAACTCCTCTTCCTAGAGAAAGTATGTACCTACCTGGCTGTGCTTTCACAAAGTGTTTAAGCGGGGGATGGTTTTCATACAGGACTTGGCGTCTTTTTTAAAACTGCTTCAGCACTTTACTCTGCCTGGTCTTCAATGAGACAAGTCAGTATCCGTGTGCTTCTATTCATTTCTGCATGCTGGTCTTGGGACTAGTCCCTTCTTGAGATTTTTAAAGACAATATCTGAGTTTACCTGAAAACAATAAAACTGAAGTGAAGAAGCAAGGGCAGATAAACGAATCTTTAAGAAGACATGAACGTTTTCTTCAAACACCATATGAAGCTGTCATACGGCAACAGCATAGTTCTTGTGAGTGTGAGTTAAAAGGATAATAAATTACACACTGCTACATACAAGAGACATCCATAATGATCCATCTCAAATGTGAGGCCAGAGACATTGGATACTTGTGTCTATCACTCGATCACGTATATAATATTAATTTTCAAGAAACAGATATATTATACCAAAGATCCACTATCAGTTGAAAATTTGTAACTAATATTTCCATTGTTTCGTTCCCATAAGGAAAAATATTTAGACAGTGAAATAGTTAAATGGACAGCAACCCCTGTCAATGAGCTGTGTGGGGACTCAAATACGGTTTTCTTTATATTGCATAAGAATATTGCATTTAATGTGTGGGCAGTGCCAGATGTGAGGTGTTAATTATTCATTTCCTTGATTTAAGCACTAATGTCACTTAGCAACCTTACTCATCTTTGAAATGGAACTTTTTAAGGATGCACATACGTTGCTAGTGGGAATAACATTTGTATTAGAAAAATTATTTGGGCAATGGAGCAAATGCATGAATCTCTTTCAATCCTGATGGGAACAAGGTGAAAAGTTTATAGTTCTTTTGAGAGGCTTCCTTAGAGCACTACAGCACGTGGTTGCTCTTCCCAGTTCCTGATATTTTCTGGCTAACGTGCCATCCAACATTGCAACTCAGTGAATTTTCAGCTTGTTTTTTTTAGGGAAATTCAGGTTATGCTTTCTCTGTCTCATTCTCTCTCTCTTGCCTTCTCTCCTTTCCATTTTATGTATTTTAAAAGTATTCTCTTTTTGCATCCAATCTGACAAAACGATAAAAGTCTGAAACATACCAGATTCATACAAATTTCATGAAGTTGAATGACCCGATCTAGGACAGAGACACTTTTACAGCCTGCACTGTGGGAGGAGCTGATGAGCTTGTCTTTGCTAGACATCAGAGAACCCACACCAGAGCAGTTGTAGAAACCAGGTTTCACTGATTCTGTAGGCCAGATAACTGTTTGTATACACAGAAAATAGTGCATGGGTTTGCTTTTGGATATTTATTTTTATGCTGATAAGTTAGGCCCATCAGTGCGTTGGAGGTAAATGCAACCTTAATATTCACTTGCTGGATAACAAACAGTAGTATGATATGTTCATGCTGAGCAGTTTTTATATAAGTATCCCCACCTAGAGGGTGATAGGACAGCTGGAAGGAGGGGAGAAGAAAAGGAAGACAGTCAAGGTAGCAGGAAGCTAAGACTTCATTGAACAGCGCTCGGAAATAGTAACCATCCTTGGAGACATTCAAAACCCGGCCCAAGATTTCATCAATCCGTGAAGCATAACTGGCCGTTAGAGGACTGTTCCTTGGCTAGTGACAGCATTTTGCCACGTGGTTGGTGCTGGCAATGCAGTCTGTTTGGACGCTGACTCACTTGGAGTAGAAAGTTGTGTTCCCACAGGACGTGGACCATGGGCCAGCTTAAAGCACCTTCACTGTCAGGGCCTCGGTGAAGATTCAGCTGTAGGTTAGTCTTGCTTTTCTGTGCTACAGCCATGAGCACAATATCAGCACTGCTCTATATGCCTTTTCTTGGAAAGATTCCCAGTCTCCTACAGTCAGGATTTTGTGCCAAACTGAAGCACTTAAAAGCCTGTAATACACTGTATTATATATTCCTTTAAAGAGAGTGGTGTCTCCAGCGTGGGAGCAGTCTTACTTCAGACACTTCCTGGGTCTGTGGCCAGATCAGAATAAGTCACTGAACACATCCAAGACACCCTTCTTACCTCCCAGAAGGCCTCATCTAGCATCTTCGGTTGTTCCTTCTTAGTCATTTTTGATTGAAAGCACCTATTTTGCTCCCTATATAATGAAACAATTTTTGGATCCCACTGAAGTCGGTCCATAGTGAATGACAGTAACCTTGGTCAGCGGCTGATTATAGAATGAATGTGAGACTTCTACATCATATAATTTGCCTTTGATGGAGGTATTCATTTTTCTTTTTGGCATTGTAATGAGCATGGAAGCATTTGCATTGACAGGAGGTTTAAATTACAATTCACCACCCATTCTTCTTCAGTGAGCAGTGGTGTCTTCAAGTTCCAGTCATTGTCCTTCTAAAGGACAGCCAGTCCTGTGGTCAGACTTCTTGTCAGCCAACGTTTCTATTTAGTAGAAGATAAACGTAGGGTGAATATGATATTTCAACTACATTTTATTGAGCAAGTGGCTATATTTAACAAGAATTTGCTCTCTCTGACCAACACGAAAACAAGTGCTCTTGTGAACGCCAGTGCGGTAATAGCATGAAATTAAGGACTCTGTGTCAAGAGAGCGCTTGAAAACAGACTTTAGTCTTTAGCATCATGGTTCATACACTTGCCACCCAAACTCGTATCTTCAGTTTGACCATAGTTACCTTATAGCTTAGGCACATCACATCTATAATACGCATTGGAACATCTAAGCTTGGACACAAAGATGTTCTGCAGTCCCTTCTATAGTAAGAATATAGTCATTGGATCTACTTTGATACTTGTGGTTGGTCAAACCCAATGATAATCCACCTTGTCTGTACTCCATATAGGTTGGACTGTATAGGCAAATATCTTTGCTTTTAACATGCTCCAGACGTCAGGTCTCAACTCCTTCTTAGACTTGTATATGAGTAATGTGGATCGTATGTGACAATGTGCTCGGATGCTGACTCCTGCTATTGTGTACCAGATCAAATTGTTCTTCCCAGGTAATGTGTAACATGATGGGCTACAGAAGGCGGACGTCTGCTAGCGGACACATCGGAAGCACTAAAAAGAACATGAAAAACAGAGAACTGATGTTTTTCATCTGATGAAAGAAAACTATAAGATACAGAGCATTACAATAATAAAGAGAGGAAAATTAACAGTCTTTTCAATGTGGATGTGTTTTATCATTGTATCAGTAACATTTAACTGACATGCGGCTGTCTACATGAGGAAATAATGCAGTGGAACTGTGATGGGAAAATGTTACTACCCTAAATCCTTGTGTAGACTTTCATTCCAGCATAACTTTTTGCTTGAGCTTAAACTCTTTGCCAGGTGACAAATTTAGAAGGATTTCTTACACCAGAACAGAAGTTTCCGTACGGAAAATTTTCACTCTAGAACTATATTGCTTTAAACTAATCCTTTAGATCATAGCAGAACCTTGCTCTTGTGTGCATACAATTTTAATGTGAAGGTGGAATTATTCATCAAATATAATTTTTGGAAATCAGTGCAACTGTTTCTGCCTTTTTGACCAAAATTTAACTGTGAAGCCTTGCAAAACTCACAGCTTCCGCTGCTGGCTAGCACCACAGGGGTAGGTATATTGCCCCTCGCCCCCGTGTCTGTGTGACTCCTGTACTTACCTGACTTACAGAGCAGCTCTTACCCTAGGCATGCCCAGACCTGCCATGGTGTGATGGGTTTTGAGTTCTCACTGAGAGCCAGTGAGAGACTCCCTGTAGGAGCAATTGTACTGGTACAGCTGTGCTTACAGCAGTACAGCTCGTGCTGCTCAGGGGAAGTGGCATAAACAGTCTCCGTATGAAGCAGTTGTATAATGACATAACTGTATTACTCCACTGAGCAGGCTGTGGGTTTAACTGTCCTTGCTCAGGCAAGGACCAATTTAGTAATTAATTATGCACATGCTGCAGTTTATGTTGGTAACAGCACATGTAGTTCAAGTAGGTGTGATAGATGCAGGTGTTGAGGCCAGGCTGCAGCATGATACTGAAAGCCTGCAAGCAAACAAGCTCTAACGGATGAGGTTGCAAAATCAAAAGTTGAAGCCACGCTGGAAATTTGGCCCTAAGCACTCATGAAATGTAAATGTCTCTTCTCTTTTTCAGTTCTGCTGAAAAGAAAAATAAGCTGTGCAATGGAGTCTTCACCCAGAGTTTTATCTCCTAGTTTAAAATCAAGCAATAGGGCATGGGGGTGGAAGAAGTATGCAAAGTCAGCATGCTAGCTGCAACGCAAACATAAGGGTTATCTTAAATTTACCCTGAGAGACTGGAAAACAAAGATATAAGCTAGCAAAGCATTTTCTCATAGAATCTCCACTCCATCGATAGTGTCTTAGCCACAATCTCCTATAGTTATTTAGTTTAATTATAAAACAGTGGTTAACACCTTTGTGACCCCAAAATATAGAAGAAAGATGAGTGTGTCTGTGTGCATGTGCATGCACATTTGTGTGTGAATGCAACTGTAGGAAAGAAATGCAATGACACTGAACATAGCTGAATGCCAGGACATCAAGCAAACAAGTGCAGAGCTGGCAGGACCTGGGCTGTGTCCCTTTGCCCGTTAGATTTTGCTCAGGAATGGTGGCAAATTGCAGTCAACCTGAGAGCAGATCTGGGGAAGGAAGCTGAGAAGAAAGCATGCCTTGGTGGAGCATAGTCCACTCAGGGAGGCCCTGCTGGCGTGTCAAGCAGCACCAGCACTGCTCAATGGTGGGGGGGAGCAGGCAGGAGGGAGCAGAGTCCTAAAAAACCACCATTCCTTCTGTATCTCAACAGTAATGCATTTGAGCTGGGGAGAAACCTCTGTTATAAAGCGCTGTAATCACAGTCCCCCAGTAATCTCAAAAATGTCCAGATTTTGTGCTACCTTGTTGTATGGTCTTCGTCACTTCCCCATCTGCATGGGGTGTGGGGCTCACCTCTTCTTGAAGCACTTAACAAGCCATTCAGATATGCCCTGTGTTGGCAAATGTAACCTGCATTGGTTACAATATGATATATGCGGTAGGAAGAACTAAGCTGAAACAAAATGTGCTGGCTGTCTTGAAGTGTGTATTTTTGATTCTGCAATGATACAGTGATCCCAGTTGTCATATCCTAAAAATGTGGGGTTTGCTCGTATCAGGTTGAAGGGGACATTTGGAAGTTGGTGTTTGTTCTGCAGGGGAGATCGCACCACCACATGTGGCAGCAAACACACTTATACTCCTGACTTCAGACTTCCAGCTTCATGGAAGTCTCTCCTTTCCCCTGCCATCCCCGTCTGTGCTACCCAGGAAAGGACAGCAGGGGCAGGGCATGGGGCGGATGATACTGGGGCTCTTGCATGACGGTCAGCGGCTCTCCGCTCGGCACTGAGGCTGGGAACTGCAACCCCGTGGCTCCTTCCACCCGAGCTCCTGTTTGTCCTCAGCCCTCACCGAAGGGATACCCCTGGTTTGTCAACCCCAGTGGCCTCGCACGTAGCCAGGCTCAGCCCCAGCACCGCCAGTCCTGGTGGCCACGGGCAGAAGCAGACCGAGCTAACCTCCCCTGCTAACCAGCGAGGCTGAGCTTTTCTGCAGCTGCCAGATTAAACACACCCTTTGTTTCTTGAACCTTGCATTTGTATTTCACTAAAGTTTGGAATCATTAGAAAGTTTTTCTTCTGTGACCAGAGGAAGCCAACTTCATGAAGAAAAATGCATACGAGATCTGCCTGTTTGGGAAGACTGCCGAGTGGGCCAGGCTTCCCTGACTGATGCCAGTGGGCTACGTGGGACAGGCTGAGCTCATTTCCACTGCAAAGCCACTCCAGAAGTGTATCTTTTCCCCACTACTGTATGAGGGACTCAGGATACCTTTTGAGAATATATGAAAAATAAATCCCTCTAGTATATATTGCTAAATCTTTTGTTAAAGTTTTGGATGTTATACAAATATTAAGTCGTGCTAGACTTTTACCTGTGGCCAAACATGTTACGTTAGTTAAACAGTTATCTCACTTGCTTTGAAGCCAGCTATTTCGACACACTAGGTAGTCTAATAATCTCTCAGCTGCATCATTTAGCAGGCAAACAGCTTCTCTGGGTGAAAAAAAAATAGCAAACCCATGGATAGAACTAGACCGAGCTGTAACACAAGTACTTCAAATTCGTATCTTCTGGTTGCCTGGAGAGCAGTCATAAACACCACCAGATTCTCACTCTGGTCTCTTACAACCAATAACCCGCACAACCACGTTCACACCTGGCCTGCAACAAACTGTCCCTAAAAATCCTGGCTGTCATCAGTGCCCCAACAGCAACAAGACTGTATGTTTCAACGTCAGTTCTGGTTAGATCTGGAGCTCTGGGAGCGGTGATTTTGACACATGTGAAAGAGCATACAGGGGTTTTGCCACAGCAGCTTCTGTGTAGCTGTCACAGGAGGACAGTCACAGTCATTTACAGCTGGGAAGATTTGTTTTTAAATAGTTTTTCCAAGTAACTGTGAAGAAAGCAACCTACTAGAGTTTTTAGCTGTGATTTCACCTCTTTCAGTGAGCTGTTGTCCCGTGCCAGTGAGTAGAGGCATGCTGATGCCTTCCATTAATCTGTAGCTGACTGGCTCAGTTCCTGAAGATAAGTCAGAATAAATAATGATGAAATCTTATTTCTTATGGTTATCCAGGGAAAAAAAAAGAGGTGCTTTTGGTCAAGTTGCTAAATATCTAGTGACTGAATAACAGAGTATCGGTATATCAGATAAGATAAGGAGGCAAGGAAAAAGGAGTTGTACTGATGCCTGTTGTACTGCCTTCCTTGGTTTTCCGACTAACGAAGCGGTTTGAAATACTGTCCGTGGGACAGGTCTCTTCTGACCACCTCAACAGAGCGGAGGGGAGCCTGTTAGCCCCAGAGTGGTCACCCAGAAGGTCCCTGGTCTACGGGTCACAGCCTCCTGCCTGTGCACCCAGAGGGAGTGGGGGCGGTCAGGGTCTCCTCCCTGCAACTGCCCAGAGCTCACCCCTCCATGACGTGGCCGGTCCCATATCAGCCTTCCCCTACGGTCTTGCCGCCCAGTTGTGGGGAAGAGATGGAAGTCCTGTGGTCCGACACACGGCAAGGGGCTCAATGGAGGTCAGGCCAGGCAAAGATCCTTGGAGGAGGATGGGGACCTGGCTGCCACCCAGGGCTGTCTCCTTGCCTCGAATCCCTCTTCCTCCTCTTGCACCAACTCCTGCCTTTTGTCCCATATTGGTCCACAAAGTCTTCAGCGCTCGGCAGCTGGCAGAGCTCACTGACTGACTGCAAAAGGGTGGTTTTGGGGGGATGTTTTCTTTCCAAAACATCAGTTCTTTATGTGCCATCACCTAGGCACTGGGAGAAGGGACATCTGGGACACTGGTATCACTCTGTGAAGCTGATCTTGTACTAAAACACTGCCCTTTGGATAAACCCTTGATGTACTCCTGCTCCCTCTCCAAATACCAGAAAAGCTGGCATCCAGGGCAGGTTTACCACCACTCCCTTTCTGGACCCAGCATGTGGCCACATGTGAGTCTCTTGTATTTCATGGGCTTCTGCCCCCCCTTCCCTCCTCAGTAATCTCCGGGATCATCCTCCCGTGGGCGGGGCGCTGTGTGCACCATGTTCTCTGCTTCCCTATGGGTGCCGGCATTCTCCGATTTACTGCTGAAATGGGGATTTTGGTGCCGCAGCCTCGATGTGCCCTGGGGCTGCTCACCTGCCACCTTCCCCTTTTGCCAAAGAGACGAGTTGGACAGGTCTGCTGTCATTGATACGTCATTGCATGTGGTATGTCAGCCCTTCAGGTGTCGCTTGGCAAAGGGAAGAGAAGCTGTAGACAGTCGTGGGGTAGCAGGTGCTGGTGTCTCCGCGTTGAAAACTCCCATTTTCCCCAACCCTGGGGTCTTGCTTGGTATCTTGGACATCCTGCAGTAATTACGGTGACAGAGAGCAAGTGAGATATTAGTCAAGCTTGTTCACATCTGCGGCCTGCAACAGCCCCCACCTTGAGTCTCAGCAGGGGAGTGCTATGTTTTCTGGCAGCACTGTCTCTTCTCGAAGGGCTCTGGTCATGCTCCTCCTCCAGATCCACTCGTTTCAGAGATTACCTTGGACTATATGGGGTATTTTCATATTGCATACAGGAAGCAAGAAAACAATAGGGCTGTTCTGCCCTTTGGCTATACCCAGGTCTGCAGGGAACACATTTGCTGATATTACCAATTTTTTTTGCATCCAAGTAAGAGTAGGTGGCTTGAATTCCCACCAATTTCTTATACTCAAAATCCTGTTATGGTGAAACGCCCCCCCGTATGCAAAGATGAGAGTTTATCAGTAGTATATTTAAAATTATAACAGTCTTACCGAAGAATTATTAGTCTGGTTACAATATTAAGATTTACAGTTCAGATTATGCATAGTGTCGTGGTTTAACCCTAGCCAGCAA
>NW_009205563.1:0-928 GCF_000690835.1 Fulmarus glacialis
GGGAGCTCGGTGCTGCTGTGAACAGCAGGGATAAAAATCATTCACGGGGTGAAAACAGAGCACATGGGATGATAGCTTTCACGGAGAAAAAGGCTCAAACCAGCTTCCGCATCGACTTGAGGGCTGGTGTGGTTTGGATCTAGCGCTTCTTGTAGTCGGGAATGAGACTAAAATAACGAAAGCATCAAAACCATGACGAGCTAGGAAGTATTTCTTCCCATTTTAACCTTTTCTGGTCTAGACCCAACACGTGAGCACACGGACCCGAGGCCGGGCAGTGGGCCGCCGGCACGGGTGGTATCGGCATCGCCCCGGCGGACGGGCGGCTCTGGGGGACCGCGTCAGCAGCCAAAGCTGCCAGCCACAGCTCGTGTCCTACACATCGCACTCTTGCACAGCACCTGGAATTCTGGAGAGGACTATTTTATTTGGCACAGAGTATTTTTTTTAAATGGCTCACTTCCCGGTGCCTTTTCAGCCTTAAATTATGCTGAACAACAACAAGCAAAATTAACCTGTATGTAGAATTTTCATGATCAATGTTACAGCTGTACCAGCCTGTAAGTGCACTCTTAAGACAAAATCATTATTTCCTTTATGACAGCGCCTTTCATGTCATGCATATATATTTGATGCTTCCATAACTCAACACACCCTTCTGTTTGGGAGATAAACTGCACACTCTGTTAGTCGGTAATGTGTGTCAGGGCTGTCGGCTGAGTGAAAATCCTTACATTCAAAAGCTGATACCAAAGAATAAAAATGAATATTGGGTGGCTTCTCCACACAGAGTTTTAGTTATTGACTGGGTTATCAGATGAAAGAGCGAGTGTTTCCATGAAGCCTGTCCGCGTGGGACGTGGGGACAGGGGAGGGGCAGGAGGGCAGAAGGCTGGGCAGGGCAGGGGTGGGCGAGGGCAGGGGTGGG
>NW_009205564.1:0-303 GCF_000690835.1 Fulmarus glacialis
CGGATCCTCTCCAGCAGCCGCCCCGGGCCACCGGGTGATTGGGAAGCATCGTCGGCCTCTCCAGTGCTCTCAGCCCCCCTTCTCCCCTGCTGATTGCAATCAACACCTCATTCATACGCCTCTGTTTACCAATTTTCCAGGAGGTATCACGCTAATGAAGGGAGCCAGGCAATCAAGCAACATCCCAGAAGTGGGGAAAAGGAGGAGAGGGGAGGAAGAGAGGGTTGCTGCCAGGAGAAAGAAGGGAATGGGCCAGGCAGGGGTGGGGGAAGGGAGGGGAGAGGCAGATGGGGGGCACATGGG
>NW_009205564.1:404-659 GCF_000690835.1 Fulmarus glacialis
GTTGGGCAACATCTGCAGCATCCTTGGCAGAGGCGTCAAGGTAGCCGGGTACCACGCTGAGGATGCTGGCCACGGCGCTGCGAGGAAGGCTTACTGCTTTTGAGAAAGTTCAGGTCAACCTCTGGAGAGCACATCACTGAGCCCGGGGCAACGGGCTGCGCTCTGCAATATCTGCCTCATGAATTACAAAAGTGCCATACAACGGAGGGCTCCGTGCAGATATCAGAGTTAAAACTCACCAGCAAGCGTCCAACC
>NW_009205564.1:735-1027 GCF_000690835.1 Fulmarus glacialis
TATCATAGTAAAACCCCCCCAGCAACGGCCCAACCCCTGGATCCACCGTCTCGGCTGTCTGCAGGCGGGCATCTCCAGCGCTTGCGGTGGGTTTTCAAGTTCCCCTTACCTGGCAGAGCGGCGAGATAGGTTGGATGGTTTGCTCCCTTTTCACTGGGAGGTTTGCAGCATGTGGCTGTGACACCCAGAGTAAGGGGTACGGTTCTCTGCCTGAAATCCTGCCCTGGCAGGGAGCTGAAGCCCCGCTTGGCCGAGGGGGTCCCCCTTCATTTAGCATAGAGGCTGGGGCCCA
>NW_009205565.1:0-40518 GCF_000690835.1 Fulmarus glacialis
ATTTTATTTTATTTTATTTTAAAAACTGTGTAAAAGTCAGTTGTGCCCTTTCCAGGAATGTTTGCATCTCTTTTCATACCAGATCCACTGGTGTGGTCAAAAGTAGATGAGCTTCTTAGGGCAAGAATCTTGTCTTGTGACATCTTTGTTAAATGTTGCATCCACTTCCAGTATGTTGTAATGTGTTTGATGAAGAAGAAATGGAGGATGGTTAATTTAATGTGAGACCGCTAAAGTCAGTTGTGCCCTTTCCAGGAATGTTTGCATCTCTTTTCATACCAGATCCACTGGTGTGGTCAAAAGTAGATGAGCTTCTTAGGGCAAGAATCTTGTCTTGTGACATCTTTGTTAAATGTTGCATCCACTTCCAGTATGTTGTAATGTGTTTGATGAAGAAGAAATGGAGGATGGTTAATTTAATGTGAGACCGCTCTTAGATAAAAGAGCGTTCTTAATAGATGGTTATGCAAGTTTTATGTCTGGTGGCCTATTAAGACACACCTTATTAAGGAGCAAAATCTGAGGGAGATACTGAGCATTTCAGATCTATGCTATCCTTTACTATACTTAAAAATTTTAACAGTTTAGTGTCATAATTTTGAGAGCTTCCCTCAGAACTTTTCTCAGAAGGGAAAGTGAGACAAGATCCTTGCTTCATCTGTGGTGTTGAAGTAATGAGGTAGGGATTCCCAAGAGAACCATGCAGGGATTTCCCTGGACCATGTGTTCGCAGATTTAAGGTAAAGACGAGAGACATCCACTTGTCTCATAGTTTATAAATTAGCCATCATGAAATTGATTAAAATTTCCAATTAAAAATTAGTTTTTTTCTTTACATTTAGGCTGCCATATGTCAAAAAATTAAATCAGAAATTCTTTTGTGACAATGAATGCAATCATTTGTAAACTTTTTTTGAACATCTGTCTTAGTTTTTTCACTAAATGGAAGATGGTTATGCATTATCTAACAACAGAAATTAGAAAAAATATTTACCTTATGGTGGAGAGGGAATACTGTGGAAATCGTTGATTAGTAGCATAACTTCATGTAGCAAGGGATGAAGAATTATAGGGGTGTTATGGAAAACAATCATAGTTAAAGTTTATAAAACAGAAAATAATTTAAAAAGGTAAATATTCCTTCTTTTTATCATGACAGAAGTGCTGACTAGAGAAAACAGTGATATTAAATGAAAATATGTTTTAAATAAAGTCCAGGGCATTATTACTTTGAGGAATTCACTCCACAGGGTTTTGGTTGGAGTAGAGTACAATTCATGTGTGATATTACATATGTGAGACAGACATGTGCAGCCAAGTTAGAAAGTATCAAGGGATATGGTAAAGCGACCATCATTTCATACAAGTTAGCCAAACCACAGTGTTGGGAGATAAACATTTTAGTCCATATTTGTCACATTTGGTTTTATATGTCATGTCTTTCAAGGGCTGATATCAGCCAACAAATAACATAGTAAATTAATTGGATTTCTATCTTCTGTTTGAAAACATATTTCTATGAAACTATGAAACCAAATAGTGGTGCTATTATGCATATATCAAATGTTGCACCAATCACTTTTACGCTGCACATAATTTTATTTACTAATTGTAATAGGAAAGAGTTAATTAAAAAATGTATACATTTTTCTTAGTTTTGCTTTTTCTTGAAAGAGGTAAAGTACTGAAAAAGAGTTTTAAAAAAATTGCAAAGTAACCTTGAAATTTCAAACGTAGTCACTGAATAAGGTTAGCATCTCTCTGTACCATAAAAGAAGAATATATTGTTTGGAGGTTAAAAATTACAGTGTGGAGTCCTTCAATAAATGTTCCACAGTACACAGAACAAGAGGCTCTGCCTGACATCCGAGAGAAAACGTGTCCTCCCCCAGCCGTAGCTTCATCTTTTTTTCCTGTAGAAATCATGGAAAATGGATGAAATTGAGAAAAGGCTCCCTTTCCCTAAAACGATAAAACACCAAGCCATCAAAATTTCTGTTTTGTGCTACAAGCGTGATAGAGCAAATTGAGCATAACAAGTAAACGCAAGGATCACGAATAAGATTTTTTGTTTGTTTCTTCATTTCTTTCTTTTTAATGTTTTAGGGCCTTTAGCCAAATATTCTAATGTCATACTGTGTGAAAAAGATGTTAGTATCTCTGCTTGCTGTGAGATGTTCCAAGTTTGGAAGAAGTTGCCACTAAGATAAAAAATTATGAAAGAATACATTAGCATGAATAACTAAACGTTCTCTAGTGAGGAAAGAAAAGCAAGTTATTTACATATAAAATAAAAAAATTACACTCCAGCAGTGAATGAGTATCTAATATCAGATTGAAAAGGGGCCAATTTAGGCTCATGCATGGGAAGTTTGCATGTGAATTCCTTACTTACAATGAAGGCAGCTGATCGCAACGTTCAGTGTGCAGTGACCTAGCAGTGCATACATTGACATTTGTGAACAGAAACAAAATCATGCAATTGTCTAGTAAATTGAATTTTAAATTTGATATCAGTTAAACTTCTTATTAATAAAGACTAAGGTAGTGGATATTCAATGCCATTTTAGAAGAGGTGTAAATAAGACCTTGTTACAAGAGTGGAAACTGTGGCTTCAAGGAAATGTTCCCAGCTCCAGTTTTGGATTGCGCTAGTGGCTGCCAGCAGTGACCCAAGTGGGAAAGGCTCAAAGAGCAGTGTGACTGACAGTGCCACTGTCTGCCCATTGTCCAGAGGCTCCACAGTTGGTCTGTGTCTGGCTTTTTTTTAAAAATCCAAGGTTTCCTGAAGCTTTTGTCTCCATCTACCTGAAGAAACAACTTTTGGCTCAACTTGGGGCTTAGATGACCCCTTTTATGTTTTACCTATCTTTTTTTCCTTGTTTTATTTCAGATTTCCCACCCGTGATTTTCCCACATCTGCCAAAATAAAATTTGCCTCCTGCATTTATACTGATTTTCCATTTCTTTTTTAAGAGAGAGCGTATTTTAAACATGAGTATTGTGAGTCAGCAATTGAGAAGATGTGGACCTGGAGAAAAACCGAAAGATAATGCATTTGAGTGGACACAAACTATTTCTGTGAAACTCTGAAAATTATAGACAACGATGCTCTTTTTTAAATTCCAAGAAGCCTAGGATTCAACAACCAAAAAGCAAACAAACTCTGTAGACAGGATTTGTCTTGCAAAGAGTTAGAGGAGAAAAAAGTATTTTATTCACAAATTAGGCTTTCAGAATCTATCTTTCTTCAAATGTTTACTCTAATTATGACACTTGGGAGGAAATGGAAAAGCACAAAACACATATGAAAGGGGACAGTTAATTAACTAACATGAATTCAAATATATGTTGATGTGGATCTTAGGGAAGGTCTAGCTTGAAGTATACAAAGCATTTAAAGAACACATTTTCTACATTAAACAAAATCATAATAGAAGGATTCCATGAGAAAAATAAAAAGCCACGGACAGGAATTCTGAATCCCCCTTAAAATGCTGCTTCTGAAATCCTCATTTTCAAATGCTGCGCTTCTCCCACTCCTAAGGTGAGAAAGAGCAGAGGAACAGAAGAACGGTATGTTATAGGACTACATTATACCACAGATCACCAAAAATATACAATGCCAAAGAAACCAGAAAGAGGAGATGCAGTTCCTATGGATTTAGGTAAATAAATAATCTGTGCAATTATTGAATCATATATTTTAAATTTTAAAATAAAGCACTAATTTCTAATATTATAATAAGGAGCACAGTGATTTGTTTTATAAAAGCCAGTTTTCAAAGCTATTCAGCATATTTGGCAGCTTTTTACTAACTGTTCAAGCTTGCTTTCACAGTATAGTCTTGTCCTCATTTATTTTTTGTTGCTGCAACCATTAATCATAGGTTCTCCCATTCTTTTCATAAAGGCTTTGCCAAAAGGAAAGCTTGTCAACTTTAGCATTTCAAGATACAGAGCACAGAAAGAAAAAGTTATTTTAATACTATACATTCTTTAGTTGTTATACTGTTCCACTATTTTCTCTTTGTCTGTATTTCAAATCCTCTGTCTTGTCACTGATGGAGAGAGAGGATTTTTTCTGCACATTTCTGCCTATAAAGTTTTCATTTCTTATGCTCAGAGATGTTGCTCATGTGTAGGGAGACTCTGCCTAAAAGAAGAATGAATATGCTTAACTAAAGCTTTAGCTAAAACTATCTTGTTTCATGCCAATGATATTTTAAGAATCAATTTATGACTTTAAAATTGCTTATTTTGCTTATTTTACAGATTTAATATAACTAGAGGCATTTGACATCACATTGTGGAAGTAAATTATGATGTATACCGGTACAATATTGATATGAGCAGACAGAGTTTGAGTTATTGAATATACAATTTGACGTTTAATTATTATAAGAAATTTACATAA
Source organism: Fulmarus glacialis (assembly GCF_000690835.1). Lineage (NCBI taxonomy): Eukaryota > Metazoa > Chordata > Aves > Procellariiformes > Procellariidae > Fulmarus > Fulmarus glacialis. The sequence continues at coordinate 4,418 of NW_009205565.1, forward strand.
TGACCTTATGCTTGATTTTTCAAGTGGACAGCTGTAAAGATGAGTCCAATAAAACATCTTTGCCTTTTTAATAGTCCTTACTGGCTGCATTTACATGCTGTATTGATTAGTATGAAGATTTAACAAAGTTTATTCATTGCAGAATTGAATTAAAAAGACTTCATTTGTTATTGTATTACCTCTTTCAAATTTTATATTTGAAATCGCTTAATTGGTCAAGCATTTCAGTAGTTCATAAAACTCTATTTAATTTGACAAAAAAACATACGGAAGGAATAACTCCATTACACAAGGCAGGGTATGCTACCTTACTTAATGAATGTACCTAAAAAGCCACATGCATCAGAAATCCAAATCTAAGTTGCCTGAAATATACTTGGTTGGGGTCATTTTATCTCAATTTAACTCATTGTTTTCTTCAAAGAATGGAAATTTCACATTCATTCTAACATTAATTCAGTGTGATTGAGTTGAAGTAAAAACCTCAGTCAGACAGCCAGCTCTTAGAAGCAGGAGACTTCTTAAGAGATTTTTCTACTTTTTAAAATATCACTTAATCTCTGTTTTATTGTTTGTGAAAAATAGTGTTTTCATTAATAGGTGTTCTCTTGCTAAATGCTTTAATGTTTATAAGATTGTCAGGGGTCTTTGAGTGGAAGCTGTAGAAGTATAAAATATTATTAGTTCAGGCAAGTAAATTAATTTTACTGTTCCTGTATCAGGATTTCCATATCTATAAGATGAAGTTGTTTCCCTTTGGCGAAAGTGGTCCGAGATCCTTTTTCCAGAGTGTTGACATTCCTTTGTTGTTCTCAGAAAACTCTTTTCAAAATGCTAGGTCTGCAAATCTGTATTTTCTGAGCATCTTTTAACTTTATTTATGCTTAAAGGTTTTTTTAGAGCCTTGGGACCATAATCCAAGGGAAGCAAGCTGCCAGCACATGTGCTAAATCAAATCTTTCATTTGTAATTGTAAAGACAGATGCAATGAAGGCAACTGTACTAACACTAAAGTGACGTTTATGGGCAATAAAAGACACCCTTTTGACGTAACACCTTTTGGATCTTTGAACGGAGGAAATGAAGTGGATATAGACCAGTAAGTATATTACCTCACAGCAAACAAACACATACAGCAGAGGCGTCGGGGCAGGCTACAATGTGTACTTGTGTATAGGATGATGAAGAGGCAAGTGTATCACTGGAAAATATCTTCCCATTGCCTCAGTGAGTCAGGAAAATGTTGCTCTGTCCTGCCACCTCCTAGCGTTAGCAGTGCCCTGATACTACCAGAAGAAAGACTTCATAGCAGAGCCAAAACTTTTCTCAGATTTTCCAAAGCCATTAAGAAAATAGGTGAATATTTGTATCTCATGTTTCTCTTTTCCTCCACCACAACTACTTCAACCATTTGTGCTTCTTACGTCTCACCTAAGACAGCTGATGGTTAGAAATAGAGACGTTGTGAGACTGAACGAGCCCTCAGACATGCTGGACGTAGCCCCACTGTCTTGGGATTGGCTGTATGTTTTCTGTAATCCCAGAATCCTTATGTTTTAGTTAATTACATCAAGTTTATGCTGGAGTGAATTTCAGAACTAAGTTCAGAGCAGAACTGCAGTCAACTGATACAACTGAAGACAATGTGGATTTGTTTGAAACAGTTTTGAGGGAAACTTGGTAAGACGCTGTCAGATCAGCTTCTGTGAGCATAGGGACAGGAAGGAAGCAACTGCACACAAGGTATATGGTACAATGCTACCAAGGTTTTCAGCCTTATGCAATAAGCACATCAGATTCAGGGATTAATTTTTGGACTGCATTACTGTAAAGACTGAAATAAGTTCAAGATATAAGGTAGTTTAATCACATTTCGGCTATCCACAGTCATTAAAACTGTAAGATTCTAGTTTAAAAATTTCTGTGGATAGATCCTTAAAGAAACCAGAATACTCCCTGCACCCCAAATAAAATAAGAAATCAACAGCCCAAAGCCAAAAACCTTCTCAGAGAAATAAACGTTGTTTGGTATTTTCTGCATGGACTTTATGTTGGCAAGGAGAACATTATATTTCTTGCAGGTCAAGGTTATCTCCTGACATTCTTTCATTGTGGGTGGGGGAAAGGCAGTCCGAGAGATAAGGCAGGAATAAAGAGAAAATACAGGATTAGGTCTACAGCAAATTATTGGTGAACTCCTAGCAACACCTGTTAGCTGTGCTTGATTTACCTGATTACTGCTAATCACCTATTACAAAACCCTTTCAAATTCTCCATCAAAATGGGGAAGAAAATACTGGTTCCACAAAAGTTTTATTATTTAAGACTTATTTACCGATTACAAACCCAAATTCACCAGTCTTCTGTAAACTATGGACTAAAGGAAGTAATTTAGCTCAGTCAGCACAAGAAATAACCCAAAAGGACAGATGGACTCTTGGGAGTTGTTGTGTCTTTAGTTCTCTTGGCGGAATTTAATAAACTATTCAGATTTTGAGATGCACGTTGCTTTCCTCTAACACTACAGCAGTGGCAAATAAGTGATCTATTGAGTCATGGTGGGTTTTTTTTTACTAAAAGTTAGCATCTGATTCTTTTCAACTTGTCATACTTAAATTATTTCTTGTAAGTACATAACTTACCTTTTTTAGTAGACAAAAATCAATAAAAGTGTGAAACGTTAGCCTCTTACCTGAATTGGATAAACACCACCAAGTGCACAAACAGGGTGACAGAGCTAATTAATACAAAGGGTTTGTGAATTGAATAACCATACTAATAGATTTATCTTTAATTGGAATGACAAGCATTTCCGCAATAATTTTACTGGCTGATCATTTCCTGGATGAGGCAGGAAACAAGACAGTTTATGTCCTCATCTCCTAATTTTTTAGTGAAATCCATGTGTAAAATAAATAATGAAATAAATTACGTTTAAAGTGTCCAATTTTAGCATGCAAAATTACATGCAGGAGAACAAAGTGCATTTGTTGAATAAAGCAAATCACCCTTTCCCATTTTCATCCATTTTACCTTAATCTTGATCATTCTTTCATTCCTCTGCTTGTTGCTCTTTCTACTGTATTTGTGTTCTTTTATTCTTACATGTAAATTGCTTTTTAAGTAGTATGAGTCTAAACTAAAGCCCAAAGTACGTAGTAAGCATTTATTTGTCTCCTTTACACTTGGCTTCTCTTTTCCTCTTACTTGGGGCAAATTTCAGACTTTACTGATTGAAACAATCAATCATCTCCCTTGACCACTGCAAAGTAGAACACAAAAGAAGAGTTAGAGTATTAGGGCTCATCTGCCCGGAGAAATTAAGGTATGGTAAATCACAGTGTGAATTTAGAGCATTCAGTAGTCTGTACTAACTAGATGGGTAAGAACGCTTTGTTTGCTCACAGGAGATTGAAGGTTCATTCTGCCCACATTCAGCACTGGTAGCATCACATCCCCATATGATGAGTAGAGTCCAATCTGCTCTGCATGGTTTGTCAGCAAGGGCAATTAGGTTGTGCTCAGCGTGGCACTGTGTGCTACTACAAAGCTTCCTGATGGTTCAGAGTGTGGGCAGACTACAGCTCTTACCTGTCTGCAAAATACCTTCATAGGCGTAACCGCAGAGTTACTCTACTTGAAAAAAAGATTATCTAACATTTGATTTATAGTAAGAGTGAGAAATCAGTGAAGAATAGCTAGTGTGCTTAATTTTATTGTGCATTAACATTTATCAGCAGGTAGATAAGCCTTTAGTGTGTAGTTTCATAGTATGGTTCAGCTGATACAACTCTATGCTTAGACTGGAAAAAGTGGTCCTGGTCTCTTCTGCCCTCAGGTCCCACATGAACGCTTTGCCACGCTGCCTTGCAACAGCACAATGAAGAATCTAACAAACCTGTGTAATCACCTACACTGGCAAAAAACCCTTAGTGATTATTTTGCCTTTGTTTAAATACCTAAACCAATTTATAATGAATTGAGCAGAATGCCAGTTACCAGCGTAAGGTAGGAAGGAGCACATGTCATGTGGTAGGTTGAAATTAGAGATATGAGATCAGCCCTATCAGAGGCATTCTAGTTGGCTCAATCATATTGTAATCCATATACTCCCTCTTCAGTAATAACAGTTTTCATGTTTAGCATTCTCATAAATTCAGAGAAAGTGGCATTAGGATAGGGAATAGAAGTATAAGAAATTATCTGACAAACAGATTCACATTGGAAAATACTGAAAGATATATTCTTTGGACTGTTAAATGAAGTTTGGAGAAAAATAACACAGGTTTCCTACACGGTTATTATGATCCCAAGACAACCTTTTAAGATTCTGTTTTAGGACAACCTGAGGCAAATGTCATACTTCAACTTTCATACAGCTCTTATCCAATGAAATTAGTGAGTAAAGAAGTGAGTAAATTGGTATTGGAAATCTAATTCCCACCAATAACCTCATTAAGGAGGGGAGAGAGGGTTGTTGCTTGTTTATTTTTTTTCTTGTGAGATGGAGAGCTTTTAGAAAATAGGTGGAATTTCTGTTGTTTAGAAGATAATCAAAGCTTGGAAACAAGAGTACTGGTAAGAAGCAGTAGCCAGAAGCAAAAGGAACAAACTCTCATACCCAGGAAATCCTTTCCATACAAGCTTCCCTCCCTACATATTGTAATGGGGGGGGGGGGGGGGGGGATCAAGGAAAAGATTGAATTTTCTCCTTACCTGATAGGCTTCTGTGGTTTAGAAAAAACTTTTGCATTTTCATGCAAAATGAAAATGAAAAATCTTTTGCATTTTCATTTCTGTAGAAATTTTTAGCTAATGGAATAATTTAAATTTCCATATGGACCAGAAGTACATTCATTTCTTTTGCAGGTTTATTTCAGTTGGTCTTATGCAAACAATTCCACTGGTCTTGCTCAAAAATAGAAGTGATAATTGGTTTGCACTGCTGAAAGACACAGATCACATACTTAACAAAAATGTCTTAACTTGCCGTTTTAATGATCTTTCCTTTTTATATTTAATTTCTTTACTGTGAAAGTTTGTATCAACTCAATAAATTTCTGAAACGTTAAGGTTAATTGTAAATAGCAAGGTCAAATAAAATATGACAAGTAGACTACCTCAAAACTGGAAGATCTTGCTATAGTGAGAGATGGGGAAACATTTAAGCTGTGCGTGATGTGAGGCTCTCTCCATTACCTGTAGGCCCTGGTTCCTAATAATTATTCCTTTTTTGTGGAGGGACCTGTCTGAGTTCTCTCAGAAGTCCCAGATCCATCGCTGTGAAGTGCTTTGAACAGAAATGAATTGCTAACCATCTTTACATTCTCATTTTCTGATATATGACATGGAAACTTTTGTTCTCCACTCTCTTCATGTGTGGAAAAAGGAGTAAAAGAAGCACCTTCTTTCCTTAGCCTTTGGTTTTGCTTCAAATCTTTGAAGTGTAAACAAAAGCTACTTTGAAGTAAATGCTAAAAGCTAACTCTTTAAAACAGGTAGATCCCCTAAGCTTTGGTTTTCCTTATTAATAATATAGAAGAGATTATCAAGTCTCACTGACGTAAGGTTTGCAGTGTTTCACACAACCTAATGCCCTTTTTTACTGAAGTTAAACCAGACTGGTATCTTTCATGTCTGACAGTAGTTTCTTTACCTGACAACCCACTCTTCCATTTAGTGTATCAGTCTTTCATGACACCATTAACTTCCATAAAACATCATCATAGAGAGGAAAAATTCCTGAGAAGACATGTGTGTGTATCAGCATTCTTCTGTATTGTACTTCAAGTGCACTTCAAGTAGGTTTATGATGTGGTGGGTTTTTTCAGTCTGGTTTTCATTTACTTCTGTGTTGAACTTTTTCAACTCTTCTTAGTTTAAAAATATTAAATACATTTGTTTTGGTCAGTCATAGTTAGGATTAGATTTACAGGACTGCCATCTGGCAGTCTTCTCTCCCACATCAGCTGTGGAGACCTAGAAGAAATATCATCCATGTAATAGTCTATTTGTGGGTCACTGGACTTTGGAAGACAAATTTGAAGAAAATGACTTGTAGCTGAATATCTTTTATCTTCAAAGATACCTGAAAGCTTACTGCTTTCAATAGCTGTCAAGGATGACTGAAAGGAGAGGAAAAAATGGCAGAAAGGAGAGGAGCATATAAAGACAGAAACTAGGAACCAGAACATTTGAGTTTTATTTCTGATTCCTTTTCTAAAATCTTGTGTGACTTGAAAGGTATCACAAAACTTTTTTCTTTTTTTCAATATAAAAAAAAACTTTTTCAAGATAGTTTTGGGATTTAAAACATTAATTAACTTTTTGTAAAATACCTTAGAGAATTGAAAGACACAGATACATAGCATAGCTTTCATTTAGTCTTTTCAATATATCTATACAGTTTCAGTGTAGTACAGGTACGTAAAGGCTTTACATGGGCAAGGATCACTTTGAAAAATCTAATGCATATTCGCAGTTGAATTGTATGTAGGCTCTAACTCAAGAAAGTGAGAGATAGTAAGTAACAGCAACAAAAGAGTAGCATTCAGAGAAGTGCTGAAATATCATTAACGTTCCTCTGAATCAAAAATAATTTTTTTCCTTGCATTGTTTGTTCCTCTGCAGTTCTTCCAAGGGTATACTGAGAAGTTAATTGCTTGCGGAAAGAGAGAGGAAGTTTATGGAACACAAAATGGTCATTCCTTTTTAAAAACAAAAATACTCTTCAAAATACGGCTTTTCGTTACTGTTACTTAATTTATACAACTCTGGAGAGCCAGCCTGGAAATCATCCAGGAGTATCTATCCTGGAGTCGAATGTTCCCATGTTAGCTTAATGAAAAAGAAGCCTATTTAAAGATATCAGTGCCATAACCCATAAAATCATTGGTGAGATTTATAAGAAATAAGTTTTGATTTAAAACATCAATATATCCTGTTTTATGAGGACATAGAATACATCTATTGAGAAGGGATTTTATGGAAAATTTTAGACTTCTGATTTCTTGAGACATAATTCTGTTACCAGGTGTAGACTTCAGGTGCTTTTTAGTGGGTTCGCATACACCTTGACATGGGTTGTAAATACCTTTGTAACTTCTGGACATGATTTTGGATTCTGACAGAGAATAAGAGACCAGGTTTCAATTCTGTGTTCTACTTTAAAGGTCTTTCATGTCTGTTGGAAACTTTTTGGGGGTGATAGCATTATGTCTACTAAATTTATATGATTAAATATTAAGTATTTAGCTATCCTTAGTTTACTCTGCAACAGAGCAATATGGATTCATCTCACCTTAACTTTACACATTTCGTATAGGAGAAACTGCTCTCTGAAATTGCTTAACTCCACTGATTAAAGAGGAAATCTTACTGGCAAGCTTTTATTATCTATTTGATTTAAACAGCTAAGTTACGTAAGATGAATCTCACCAAAATAAACACTGAAGGAAAGAACAGTCGCTTGAAAAGTAAGTTTAATCTCCAAATCTACTGTTTGGCGCAATGTGGGATCCCGAGACAGAGATTTCTTTTACTTTTAAAATTATTTAATAATACTAAAAGTGCAGAAAATATTTAAGCAGTTCCATGCCCAAGACACTTTAGACAATATTTTAATTTCAAGTTCTCTGCACTTAGGTTATCCACTTCTAAAGCTGGCAAAATGCTTTTTTCATATCTCACATATTTCTGTAATGGAGGACACAAAGCTACGTCTGGGTGAAGAGCAACGGCCAAATTTCTTGAACGTGTTAGAAGAAGATGTAATTTTCTTCCCTATAAGTAGTAGTCATCCTTGCATTTGAGAGAGAGCTAAGTGTACAGGTGTTGCAATAAAGAAGCATGTTACCAGTTTCCTTTCTTAAGATTTCTGAAGTACGAGACAGCACTACTGATTATCAAGGGTTCCACATAGTGTATCATCTGTCACTTCTTCTGAGTTCCCCTGCAGAAGCAAAGATAGGTTCTGGCTTGAATTGAATTTTCCATTCTTATATAAAAATAAAACTATTTGGAAAATGTTATTTGATTGCTTATTACCAGGATGAAAGAAGAAGAGGAAGAACACTTTTTTCTGATAGTTCAGTAGTTATATATTTATTGGATCAAAAGGTGATCTAAGAGAACAATAATGAGTTTCTATATTATCTAGTTCCAATAGGAGTTTAAGTTTTGTGGCTTTTGTCCCAGTTTTAGTCCTTTTACAGCTAAAGTAAAACAAGTCTACATAAACCCATCTTTTTACAAGTACCTTTTTCCACAAAGAAAAAAAATGATACAGATCTCTAAAGAAATTATGACACTAAAATTAACTTTCAGCTCGTGAGTTTAAGTTTCCAGTGTGGGAAGCAATGTTAGATCACTGCCTGTTTGTAATCTTGCTCTTTCCCAAAATAAAATCTGTGTGATTTATGCATTTATCTTGAGGTTTAGTAGAAGCTGTGAGAGCTGATGTATGGGTTTGGACGGAGCTGTGTAGCCGCTTCCTTTTCTGCCATGTGAGCCAGAGAAGATGCTTCATCCATGTGTGCTGGAATGTAGCCAAAGCCTTGCATCCCCTGGTAAACCTACCAGGAAAGTCTGATACTCTTTTACTTTCCACACACTGCCTCCACTTTGTCCAGTGCACTGGGAGGCACTGACTGTGTGTGGATGAAGGTTTCTCACAAAGATGATGTCAGCATTGGAAGTGGTTTTCCATTTTGTCATACACAGTAGTGACGATGAGCTTCTGGGTGATAGCAGTAAAGGGACCATTTTGCCGTATATGAATCTGTTAGCAGAAGCATTGTCTGTGCCTAGAGCCAGGCCTGAAAAAGAGATGACTATGTCCAGCTGGAGGGTTTTGAGGCTTGGCTTTCTTTTTGTTTGCCCTCCATGCTGCCAATTTGCACTCAAATGCAAGACTGTTTTAGAAGATCATGGGAAAATTTTTACTTTCAAACCCCTTTTGAGCTGAAGCAAAATACTCCTCCACTATACAATGTCTTCCTACTTCAACTGTAGAACTTTAGAAGATTGGTAATTTTCTCAATAAATACTCAGTCATATTGTTCATTTTATTCTTTATGAAAATTGTATTCTTCTTTAATCACTGTCCAGAATTCCCAGTGATGATAATGGGGCTGCCCAATTTTTAAGAAGCCCCTGTGGTGCCGCCTGCACCAAGATTTAATAATAGTAAACAGTATTAAGGAGGATGTTATTCCTCCTGCCTGTATCTGTGAACTGACTGCTTTGCAAGTGGTTGCAGTCTGCAGTGCTGATCTGGAATCAATGAATAGAGATGGAGAAGTGTTTTTGTTTTGCTGATGAGTGCAAAGAAGAGAGGAAATCCAGCATAGACAATACAGCATTGATTCAGAGATAGTGTTCATTGCATTGCAGTTAATTTCTAATTGTTATGACTCATTTTGTATATTAGACTGAGTTGATGAATGCTCTTTAGAATCAGTTAATGAGTAATGAATATGGTATTTAGTAACACTGTTCGCTATATAGCTGGCAGAAATGTCACCATTCTGTTACAGTAATCAGAATTCATTCGTGACCTGGGTAATCTCATCTAGTGTTAAAATTCTTTGGGACAAACACTTTGTACACAGAGCTAATGTATCTGGCTTTCTCTTATAACTCCACAGGATCAATTTTCAAGAGGAGCAAAGTAGCTAGCTGCCTAGGGTGGCAGGTCTCCCAGGCACTGCTGTTCGTACTTAGCTTAAACCTCCAAGATTAAGTGAGCTTTCCAGTTGCAGAATTCCAGTTTTGAGTTATTGCATGTTGAATCAAGAGTTCGGCAGCTCTACACATGCACAGAGGGAACTATGCCTGTAGCAATTAACCAGGTAACTAGGTGTTTTTAGGGACAGTGTGTTCTCTCTGAATTCCAGCAGCACCTATTTTGTATTTAGGTGACTAGATACTTCTTAGGAATTTTATTTCAGAATAAAAAATGCCTTTTTCTAGGTAAGCTTGTGAAAGTAATGGAAGGAATGTGTCCATTCATGTGTCTCATGTGAATGTTAGTACCATTATACATTTCTCCAATTAAGAGTGGCTGCAAGTGATGGAAGAGATAAAATAGTACCTTTCAGGACCACCTTCTGTTAGGAATATGATTTTTTGAAGTTATGAAAAAATTCAGATTTTGAAATTCAACTCTATTTCCAAAACCTGATCTGACTTAGTCAAAGGAATAGTCCATGAACTTATTCATTGGTAAGAGAGAATTCTCCAGCTAGGCAAAATATAGATTTTCAACCAGACCTTTTTTGTTTTGGTCTGTGGCAGTGAATGCTGCTGCTGGCTAACAAGTGGCCAACCTAGCTTTGTGAGTGCTTGTTTTTGAACTGTGCCAATAGAGAATTTTATTTAGGAACCTCAAATTACTGTAATTTTAACAACTGATTTTCTTGCTCCTATTGCTCAGTTCTAGCTGGATCAGAACACTTACGTTTCTTTGAATGTGAATTTACTTCTGTGATAATGACAGCTGTCTACAGTCGTAGAAATAAAAAGATTCATGGAGGTCTTTATTTTATTTAGGGATAGGTTAGCATGTTTTGTTGGACATAATAACTTTAAAGTAATAAGCTTCATTTAAAAAAAAAAAATTACTTAAAGGCAGTGTGCAGTGAGCAGCTGTCCATGGAAATTCTTTTACTTTCTAAAGAAGGCTATCCTATATACAAGTGATTGGAAAAACAATGATTTTATACATAATATTTTAATAAAGAATATACTTCAGGCATAGCTGTTCTGTTCTAGTTTAAACCAACAAAAGATCTATAGTTCAAGTTCTCATTTTTTCCCCCTTTCTCTTGGTAATTTAACAGTCCTTAAATGCGAGTGCAAAGGTGCTTTAATCCGAACATAACTTTACGTTACACCATTAAGGTGACCTGGTGAAAGTGACAATCTGATCGTACGTGTTCTAAAGAAGTATAGCTATATAGATAAGGAGCTGTAATAATTATAAAGAGCCTACAACAAAAGTCATTATGCTGCCTTTTATCACAGTAACAAGAACAGAAACTCAGTAGTGCACACTGTTTAATTAATTTGTTATGTACAAGTTAAAAATAAGGGTATTAATACAATAATGATCATAAAAATCATATTAACATTCAGGCTCCTGCAGAGACTCCATTAACCTTGCCTCAGAGCTGTAAAAGCATATGCCAAGTTCTCATCTCTCCTAGACAGGGAACAGATTAGTTTTACTCTTGAACAAAGCACACCGCTGCTTATGTGAAAAAAAAACAAACCACAGCTACAGAGTTTCATTTGGTGGTACAGATTAGGTACACTGTGGTAGATGGAGATCTAGAATACCATGGAAATTGTAAGCAGCAATTTTAGTAAGTCAATCTTAACTGCATGTTGCAATGGTTCTGAAGATGGTCTCAGGGAACACATGGAAAAAGCCACAGCATTGTGAAAGGCTTTGGGTTACATGTGGAAACAGAAAACTTCAACTTAAGAGTTTGTTCTTTAATACGGGGTAAGAATGAAGCTGGGTAAATAAATGCTAATAAGCCCAGTCTTAACTAAAGACACAAGGTAGCAAGAAAAGAAATATTTCTCTTCTTTAGCGTGCAGAATAACAACTGGGATGAACTACAGCTGCCTTGGCAATCATATCTAACATATGCCTTGGAATTAAAGCTAAACCTGTGCTAGATTGTGGGTATTACTTGATGTTCTCTTTTTAATGTCTGTTTACCTTACAAGCTTTGTAACATCATAATTTCACAGAAAAAGCTGTCCCATCAAATAGTTCTTGAATTGTCTATTTCCTCTTTAAAGCTAATGTAGCGGCATGTGCTTTGGGGTATGTCAAACAATCTACCATTTTCAGAACTGATTTAATAACTCAAAATGGTGAAACCTATGAAAGCCTTTTGCTTATTTTTTCATAAAATAACCTTCTAAACAAACCAAACAAAACCATTCTTTTTGTTACTTCTAGTGTAAACCAAATGAAATATTACTACATTTTACCAACTTTTTTCTCAGTAGCCAGGACAGTTTCTCTTATATTGCTTGTAATTTCAAGCTATTTTTGTTTAATCAAGAGTTAGATGGAAAATGTGAGTTTATCTTGTGCAAGATGGTTTTATTACAGGAATCTAGAATGTAGCATTTTATTCTGAACATTTTTTATAAAATGCATAGTTTGTGTGATTATAGATCTTCACACATTTAATAGCTTCTTAATTTCTGAAAAAAGCAAGCACATCCTATGTGTGCATATTTTTTCCTGAAATATTTTCAAAAAGGCGTAGTTTGATAAAAGGTACATTTGAGAATAACTTTTAAATATATTAACTCAGGAGGGAGAAGAAACACCGGTGTGCATGTTTGTTTGAAAGAAGTTCCCTACAGTAGATTCTTCTCCGTTCAAAAAACCTGCTCATCCTACCATTATGTCTCTCTCATTTCAGCTGCTAAAACATCTCTCTGCAAAAGCTAGAAATGCAAAAATCATTCTTTAACACATACCACACTTGCTGAAACATCAGCCACCCGACATGACCTTTCTTCTAGTCTTCTGAAGAGTTTTTGTCACCCATCCTCAATGAGATTTCTGCTTTTCAGAATAAGCTTTAAATATTACAACTTGTTATGACAAATGACAAATAATTTGCCTTCGTACTGACAGTTATAGGAAGCATGAGATTCTAGACGGCTGGATGATGGGGTGAGAACAAAGGATTAAATAGTTTTCCATCTACTGGCAACCAGTTGCCTCTAGTGAAGGGCACACCTTCTTTACTCTAAGGCACATATTCCACACTTTATTTGAGGTTCTCAATGCTTACCCATCTTTCTAACCTCATGAAATGTTTGAGTGGTGTTGATTATGACACGTATCTCAATAAAAGCAGAAGCAGTGATGAGCATAAGTACCAAGCTAAAAAGCTTACACTGCTTGCAAGTGTTTTCCAACTGTTACCTTTCACATACTGGGTACTTAAATGCGTCCAGAGCTTCTTAGGTTACACTGTATAGTCCTAGGTCTAAGCTTTTTGTTCAGAAAGCTTTTTCACTTCATGGGCCAACACACAACAACCAGCAGATAGAGCTAAACAGATGTTCCGGTTTGTGTTGGTTTCTCAGGGTCAGCCAGTAACCTCACAGCTATTTTCTGCATGCAGGTGCTGGTCCTTTTTACCTTCCTTTACATCATATTCCAGCCCTTATACAGCCCTGCCTGATCCGAGTGCTGACTCTGAAATCTCCAAGATTTGCACACAAGACGTGCTTTTCACCATTTCTGAACTTGGTAATAATACTTACGTCTCACCATCTCTACATATGACCATGGCATCCAAAACAAGTTGTACTAATAAAAATCAATTTTCTTCCTCTCTCTCCATACCGGCTGGATTAATCATGCTGCTATTCGAAACGCATAAGCATTTCTTTTCAGGCCAACCTTGTGTTTGACCAAAACTATGTAAAAAATCACGTATTACTCTGAATCCTCAATTTTAGTTTAGATCATTTCATGGAGCTGAATAGACTGGACACTACACATTACACAGTCATAGTTTATTTATCAGCAGTACTGAAATGTATCTGCTGCTAGACCACATTAGCAGCTGCAGTCCAACTTGTCACCCTGGCTGTGAATGTGGGGTTCATGAGCAAAGACTACCCATGAATCCTGCTAGTGGCTTTGTTTATATTGTCATTTGTAATCACAGATGGATTCACTTTCTTGCTTATGTGAGCAAGCCAACTTATTTATAATTCAGTTTTCTGCCCAGCGTCCTCTTCCATGCAATTCTTGGTGGTGAAAGCTCCAGATACAGGTACGGTTCTTCAGGAATGCTTGGGGGCATTTCTTTTTCAGAGGATTCTTCTGCAGATTGCTGAAAACCACTATGTGAACAGAGAGAAATTTAGAAACTATTAGCTTGCTTTTGACAACCAGCCTGTGCTTCACATTGTAAATTGAGAGTCCACTAAGTCTGCTCAGGTAATGAGACTGATCAGAGCATTTCACTGTCTTCTGTTTGACATCCTTTCCTGTGCATGCTTCTGGCTTGTCTCATTTTCAGTACACAAGTTTAGGGAGTGTGAACATTTGCTGGAAGAGATCTGTGCATGCCCCCTCACCAATTTTGGAACTGTGGCTCCCATCAGATTAAGGTTATTTGAACACAATTTGCCCCAAGAACATTCAGATTGAGAACACTCAATTTACTGAGTCAAAGAACTATGCAGTCAGGGAAGAACTTCAGGGTTTTTTATTTAGATACATGAATAAAGTGATGATATACATGCCAGATTTCAGCAAAAGTAGATTAAATTCATCTGTTATATTGTTTTACCTAAATAGTCTTTCCTTTTGACTTGACAGGACTCATGATTTTATTGCAAAAGATTCTGAATAATCAGGCGCTTGGAAAGGTAGTCTAGAAATAGAGAAAATAGGAAAAAAAAGACATATTCTACAGTCTCATAAAGATGCTTAAAGTTACTGATAATACTCTAGACAGTTGTGGGAGTAAAGCATTTGGTTTTTTTTAAAACAGCAAATGCTATGGACATTTTGGTGCTTTCAGGGGTACTAAGCTGGAGCCATAAAGCTCTGAAGACACCTCTGAACGTATATTAGCATTATGGTTTATTTTGTGCATATAGACCGAACGCCTGGGAATCATGGCACACTGGAGACTTTGTAGAACTGGGCTTCTCTTTGGAGGCCTTCCAGAGGATGAGAGGACACACGAGCGAGCCCAGACGGGAGCTGGAGGAGGACTCCATTTGGGACGGTCTGGCTTGGTGGTGGGTGCTGAGAAAGCCCTGTATGAGGTCCACTAAGGCACCTGAGTGGGGGAGTCAAGGAAAACAGGCAGATGAGGCCCCTGTCTCATTTCACAGTGTCCCCTCCCAGACATCAGCCTAATGAAATTGCAGGTGGTGCTTAAATCCCTCTCTTCAACAGCACATCCTAATGAACAGCCACTGCCATCCATTGGGAGGGAGAGAGCATTTTCAGATTATGCTTTATTGATGATAATAAACCGATGCATTTTAATGTTGAAAGTTGTCGTTTGTGACAGTTATTCTTTTCTTCACTTAGGTCACTAATTTACACCATCAGGTTGATAATTGTCAAAACGTATAAACTGATTGTGCTGCTTCATTATGCAATATTTTGTGGAATATAAAAAGTCTGTAAACATTATGTACACGCAGCAGGTTCTCTGTGAAGAAACAAATTTGCATTTATGAGTGTTAAAACTTAGTAATATTAAAACTTAGCAGTGTTTTGTGTTCTTAAAAATAAGAGTGTGTGAACTAGCTACAGTCTTTTCAGTGCTGTAATTGCACATTTTTTTCTGTTTATATATAAAAAGAAGACCAAGAATAGTACTAGTCTATAGTACTATTTTTAGAAATACATCTGGCTTTCTTAAGTTTATTATTTTTGTGATTGCTTATAGTTAACAGGATTTGGAAGTTGAAAACTGTTTCTTTTTCCACCACTGAATTTTCTAATGGACATTAAAATTAGCTTTTTTTTTGTTTCTTTCCTTGTTTATGCATCACTATACTTGATGATAGCAGAGCACTGGGAATGGCCTTGTTAGTTTACTCCTGTAGCAGAGCCAGCTGGCTAAAAACAAAACAGGGAGCCATGTATCACTTCTACTGAAGTTGTGGGAGATTTTCCATTAATTTCTGAGGAAACAAAATAGACATACTCTAATTCCTCTAAAGCATTATATACTTTTTTGTATTTTTTCTGGTAAGCATTTTGTTTATTATGGAAAAAAGGAACAGAGGTAATCCTCAATATTGAAGATGAGTGACTTGTGGGGGATCCTGAGAAATTATTTTTATAAATGCCTTTAGAAAGCATTTAAAACATGTAAACTCTTTCTTAAAAGTGTCTTTGTGAGAAGAGAAAAAAAATTGTGAGAAATGGTTTAATAGCTTTTAGAGAAAGGAATGAAAATTAAAGGCAAGGCAATATAAAATAATAGTAAGATGGAATTTTTCACTGAATGTGTTTCTCCCGATTGAAATAATTTCTTTTCTTTGAAATACCCTATTAAACACTTCTAGTCAGTGATGGGGCTTCTTCATCACAGCTTAACAACTAAATCAGCTGTCAAATGTGTGGCATCTTTTAACAGTTTTTTTCAGCTCTTTGTCATGGATGGGATATTTACTTACTTTTAGGAAGGAGACCTTTTTTTTCCCTTTGTTCTCAGCCATGAAAAGAGCTGATTTTACTATTATTGTGCATTATTAATGGCATCATTTGCTAAATTCTGTGGAAAAGAAATGAACTTGCGGAGATTATTATATCACTAGTAGTGATACTGGGAAAATCATAAAAAAACCGCCAATTAGTTCTGCATGCATTGAGATTTCAGATGTATATTTCTTCATTGTGTGACTTGAGAAATGAATTTTGAAAATATTTCCTGCATATTCCTGTTTGCAGACATCATATCCCATGCTATCAAAAATTACTGGGGAAACCTGAATGCTTGAGTATTATCTCTCAATAATCATAATTATCTCTCAAGTTTCTTAGGAAACTTGAACCATCTGTCATAGCCAGATTAATAGGAAATTCAGCAGCAGATTCAAGCATAGGTACAGAGTCATGTAGATTGAATGAATTTCTTATAAGCATTGGTTCCACAGGAAAACACATGAGTAGTTAAAAAAGAAATAATTCAAAGCCAGGTAATTTTCTGGGAGAAACAGTATATGTGAGATGCTCAGGGTTATAGGACAAAAGTCATTAGAAGTCAAATTAGAGAAACAGATTACTAAACCCAACTGAACTCAAATGACACTTCTCATCTAGACAAGTCTTACATGCTTGTGTTGGTAGGGCAAAGATGAGATTCTGAGGATTTAGGGCTGTCCTGAGCTTCTCGTAATAGACATGCAGTCAGGGACACCTTATGACCACTAATCTCATTCCTTGGCCCCTAAGCACTCAGTAGCCCCACTTTTTTCCAAGCTAAGGACCTTGTAGAACATTGTACAAATATGTTAGTGCCTCCTACAACCAGAAACACAGGTGACACTTCCATCCGTTTTCTTTCTTATTTGGATCCTCTTGTATCTAAGGAGACTTGTGCTGACTGAGGCGGTAGGATTTATAATGTTTTTGCCATCATCTCTGTTTTTTTAGTAGCCTGTACAGCTGGAGTTCATGGCAAAATCTGCTTCTTAGTTGGGGCACTCATCTTTCAAAATTTCCATCTTTGTGTCAAATTTAACTGAAACCAGCCAATATTTTCAGAAGGTATTAAGAAGGGTGCAATTTTCTAAACCTTTCTTTCATGGAAAACCAGTCAAAAATCAATGTATTTAAATTTTACACATTTAAAGTTGGAGAAAGACCCTAGATATGTTAATATGTCTAATGACAACCAAAATTGAACAGTAATTTTTGTGTGACCTTATAACAAAGGTGTAGAGCATTTACTTTTGCTAATACTGGGATTTGTATGTAAAGTCTCATTTCAGCCATGACCCATTTTTCTTCAGCTTAGCTCTTTGGTAGAACAATGTTTCGTGTTGAACTTTTTTACTTTTTGGTGACAAATCTTGAGAAACAAAAATCTAAACCATTTCTAACTACTCATAAAATGAAAGTGATCATTCCTGTTCCCCCGCTATTTTGTTGTGTTGGGGCAGCCTTGTGGTGATCCATTAATATAAAACTTTTAAAAAGTTGGTTTCAGAATAAGTCTCAGAAATACCTTCAATGAAAGTTGGTGGATGGTAGTTCTCATTCCTTTCTCATTAAATCCTGTGGACAACCAACATCCAGTTTATGTTACTTTTCTCTGATGCTTGCCAAGCTTGAAACATACAAACATTTGGATAATATTCCATTCACTTTGCTCTGATACGTCTTCAGATAGCTGAAGGTCAGCTTAAATATGTTCTTGAATCCTGTCTTTAGGAAAAAAAAAAACAAACATTATTTGGTTTATCAATTTTACTTCTATAATTACTTAAAAGGGACAGATATATACATACTTCATATACAGTGTAAATGGCAATTATACCCATGAGATACCATTGAGGTACAAATTTTGGGAGATGTCTTTGTTTCTTTTTGCCACATCAGACTGCTTCTCAACCACTGCACTGTGATCCCTATGGATCTCAGAATTCATTTATGGTTGGGGCATAAGACATTAAGAAGTGTGGTGTGCTCTGAAAAACATAAAATCTCTCCCTCACTTGACATCATAGTTTTCAAATGCAACCATCTTCTTCTAAAACCACTCAAAAAAAAAAAAAAAGGAGAAAAAAAAAATTAGATGGGTTTATCACTGCCATAAATTGTACTTCTTTTATCACAAGTACCAGAGGGGCTGAAGTAAAGAATCCCCTCTCAGTTACTGTACAGGGAAAATTTATCAGCCTTACATGAGTAAATGCACACAGACTGAACAAGAAATTAAAGCCCTTACTCTGGAATGAAAATTATTTTCATGTATAGTATTAAGAAATAGTTTAAAAACTGAGAATAATTAAATACATGGGTGTTTCATTCTTTTAATACCTCCCTTGGTATATGTTAGTCATGTATTATTTGAATGTCATCTTATCTTGAGAAATTGCAAAGAAGTAATTAATATCTCTATTAAAGAAATTAATAGCTGTTGCATGAGAATTCTCCTGAAGCAGTCCCTAATTTTACCTGAATGTTTCAACTGGGGCATGAAGAGACTGCTATTTATAACTGTATCTCCTAAACTGTTTCTTAAGGCAGTCCAAACCTGTTTTTAACGTAGTTATAAAATTACTTCTGAATTGGAAATACATAAGAACAAAATGCGTAGACTTTATGGATCAGATTATTTTCTAACATGATTTCAGCCTTTCAGGCCTGATTCTGAGGTCAAAGAAAATTATTTTGGTTGAAATGACAGATTCAATATGCATATTTTTGGGTTGTCCCATGCTGGTTAATTCAATAGCTAAGCTGTTAATGAAGAACAGCTTTGAATAGAAATAAAGTAATAGGAGATTAAATTATGTATAACTCTTGCATTTTTCCTGGTCCAATTTAGAAGCAAGAATTAAATTCAGGCTTAATTAATCAAGTCAGCTTCAAAACCAAAGAGTTATTGTGGATATAACTATACAAATCTAATAAGCACCACTTCAACCTATTCATTTAAGAGAAAATTCCTTTTTTTGTTTGTCGTTGTTGTTACTGTTGGGTTTGATTACTGAAAATACAGGGAGAGAGAGATACAAGGAGAAATAGTCGAATGTACTATTAAACTTATCTCACCTCCAGGGTTATTGTGATGTATACTTTTAAAACTGAGTCTTACATATAAGATTTTTTTTAATACATACATCTCAATATCCTTAACAAAACTTGTTAGGCATTACTACCTCCATTCTACAGATGAAGAATATTATTGTAAACTGTTATCAGAACCACATACACAAAGACTTCAGTTTACTGGTTTTATCTCCTGCTCTCTAAATTGAGTATTTTTTGTGTTGTACAACATATAATGTTGTATACCTAACTGTATATAGCTTTAAATTGCTGTGCTTTGATGTTTTGTTTATGCTCTCCCTTAATTACATACAATGAAATATCACTTTATAGATAAACAGTAGCACATAATAGAGAATAAATTATGGAGTACTAAATGTGGCTTGCTGTTGATTGATACAATGAGATAGAATTACTACATATATTCACATCAAAGGAAGATAAGGCTTTAAAAATCAGTATTTTTGGCTGAGTATGGAAAAATTCATTTAACAATACATGCTTAGTGATTTCATGCAGAGGAATTTCATCTACAACAATATGCAATTCAAAAATAAGGACCAGATTTTGGATTTTTTTGGAACCCAGTCTGCTATTTCTGTTTTTCTAGAAACTGAAGACTCTCTGCTGCTTTTTGGGTGTAAAATGAATAGGTATTTATTGAAATATGTATTTCAAAACAGCTGTGTTCTTTACCTGAGTTGTTAAAATAACCTGTCTGTTTAAAAAAAGCTGACTGTCCTTTGAATCAAAGTATTTCTTGCAAAGAGTAAGATTGGAAAGGTGGATGTAAAAGGAAGACATCAATGAAATATCTAAACTTTCCCAAGACTGTTGCAGTTCCAAAAGTCTAATCAACTAATGAAAATAGGACAAAAAGAAAAAGTAACCCACAAATCTTATGTGTTTGGATAATGCTTATCCTAAATATTTCTTGTGCATATAAAATCAGATATCAGGGTTATTGTTGTCAACTTCTTTTCTTGCAATTTCAAGGACTGGTGAATGCATGAGAAGTACAAAATGATGTAGCTAATTAATTGTAACCACTAAATTATGTTCCTCTCATTTCCTGTCTTAGAACGCTTGAATCACTCAATCAACTGTTATTGTACTTATGTTGATTTTTTTCTTTACAATTTATTTTAGAGATGTAAGAACAACCTGACCTGCATATTCCCATTTCTCATTTTACAGAACATTTGTATTTTTATGTCTATTTCCAACATTTCTAATAGAGCTACACTTACAATAAACAGAAGATATCAGTATAAACTGAAAAAAGTGGTCTGTATTCTGTTTACTGAAGTGTTATAAATGGTGGCATTGATCATGTTCAGAGTTCACTCTGATTCTTCTGTATAGTCATTCTTGGCAAAAATGGGTAAGACCACTTAAAATGGCAAAAATTTTGCATCTGATCGAAACAGGTTTCCATAGGAGACTATAAAAGATATCAGGGTACTCAAATGATGATTTCTGTTTCATATCAAGTACAGAATATATTGTGAGCTGAGATGAGCACATAACTGAATATGACATTGATATTTTTACTCTTGAAATAGTGATTATTGGCATAACATACTTGTTTCTTTGTTCCTCACTTCTATAATTGCTCTCTCAGTCCTTAAGATTTGCCATGGATTTTATGTTAATCCCAGAAGCTTAGAAAATAAAACGAATGCATGGAAATGGATGTTTTGTGAGAGGAGTTTAGCATATTACAAATATTTAGGCTATGACAATGTAGTAGAATGTGATTGTGGAGTAAGAACAAAGTCTCTTTAATCAGTTACTTGTAGTTCAGAAACGTGTTTGGCCACTCGAGCTCAATCCTGAGTTTTGCAAGCAATGTAATTGACTTGTTCAATTAGAATAAATTTTTTCCACGCCCTTAGCAAAGAATGAACCAGAAGAGAGATTACAGGTACTGCAAATGAGATATTTTAACACAGTGATAGCAACATATTTGATTCCCTGGATTAGAACAATCACTGTTAAATAGGCTCTCTAGATGTCTGGTTGATTGGTAGATCATGGAACAATTTATTGTAAGAGACAACTGTGGAAAGATCCTAAAGTAAATTCTTAACGTGCAATTTAATTTTAAAAGCAAGAATATAAATTAAAATATCCAGGTATCAACAGAATGTAATTTTAAAAAGTAACTTAAAAGTTGTCTGAAGGATTAAGACTGCTGGTCCACTCTTTGTGTTTAAATAGTTCCCATATCAGGGGACAGGAAAGAAACAAAAATCTGTAAAATTTAAATATAAGAAAACTATATAAAGAAGAACTATAACTATAGTTCTATATACTATAACTAAGAAAAGGATGTAAATAGTAAAATTGAATGGACTTAAAAATCCCGCATTCTCAGAGACAATATCTGGTAATGTGAGTTAGAAAACTGCCAATTAATCGTCATCAGTAAAGAACACTAGTGTTGATCCTTAGAATTACAGAACATTATGTCCTACTGCCATATTAGGAAACCAATTAAGGGTGTAATTTATACGTATCATCTAAAGGTGATTATCTTTCTGGCCTTTTTTAATTCCTCAGGAAACTAACAGGAAGGTAGAAAAAGTAATGTGAGATACTCAATTTACTTTAGAGTTTCCAGAACAAGAGCTTAGTAAGGAAAATGAACAATCATGAAGTATAAAAATCTTGTCAAGATTCTAAATTTGGTTCTTATCATAAAATATTCTTAAGAAATATCTGGTCACCGGAATATTTTTCTCATCTCCCAGTTCTTCTATATAAGCTATTCTGGGATACTAACTTCAAAGTGTGGGATGTAACTTTTTTTTTTTTTCATTGTAACTTGACATCTCAGCTAGTACATAATTTCTTGCTTCACAAGAACTCTTTCCTCCTCCACCACTTCCTGAATTTTTATTTTCTTCCTTCTTTTCTTCTTGGCACTTCGTCTCATATTCTGATAGCCTCTGTCAGCTTTAATCACAAACTTAACTTTCTTTTCATCCATTTTTCATTTCCCTCTCCCTCATCAGAGATGAGGAGAACTTGTGTATATATTGTCTTAGCAACTCATTTTCTGCTTTTACATATGCACAGACTAAGCGTCAGCTGTTTCCAGATATCACAGGTCTTTCTTTTTTCACTTCTTGTGGCCCCAAATGCCCTAAATTCAGGGAAGTTCAGTTACTTATATGTGGTTTAGGTACATCAGTCCAATTCTTACCATGAAGAAGTGTGTATGTGTGGCTGTTCTGCAGGAATAAACAAACTAAAAATGTGCGGTGAGGTAGAGAGGTGAGTTTGGGCCTCTGGAGGCATGACTTGCACTTTGAATATTAGATTTTTTTTTCCTCCCAGAAGGATTTGTATGAACGTTTGCTTTCAGGAAGCATTTTGTCATTTTATACAAGAGTAAAATCTTTGCCTATCTGCTAGACTACCCTGCAATAGACTACAAAATTACAGAAATTCCCTTACCTATATGTGTATTGTGGGTGAAACCCAGAGAGCTGCTATACACAGCTGTTTCCAGAATGTGGCCATGGGGAGTTGTCTTTCTTAATATGTTATTACATAGAGGTTTAATATAAGAGGCTGACTATGATAATTAACTGAATTGTTAGTATTTTCTAGGTGCTAACAAGCAGTTTTCAAAGCTATGTAACACTTTTTTATTTTGAGCTTTTAGATGCTCTTCCAAACAGATCGACACTGATTTTTTTTTTCTTTTCAATTAAAATCTGATTAGAAAGATGCATGATAACATAGGAGAAATCTTCATACGTGAAAAAAGGTCTGTGTTCCAAGAAATAGGGAAGTTACTAATCTAAATTGCCACCAGTAATCTTCATTTAGACTAACGCATTTAATGATTAACAAGAAGAATTGCATAATGAATTGGTGAAATTAAAATCAAATCTCCTTGTGTTGTTTTTTTTTTTTTTAAGAAAAAAACCTTCAAAAACTCTCTTAAGCCTCTTGTAGACAAACAATAATATGGACATGTAAAAAAACCATGCAAATCTTTTTGAAAAAGAGATCATTATTTCAGCTTACTGAATTTAACTTGGGTAACAGCAAGCTATTACATGCATACTGCACTTCAAAATGATTCTAGACTCTTCATACATCTAGATGACATAGCTAGCAACATTCTCAGAAATAAAAGGTCTGGTAGTACTAGGGAGCTCAGTCTGCAGGTATATGGTGGTGTTAAGCAGTTGTTAAAAAGTAAACAGGATAACTTGGTATGGTAAAAGAAAAAAATCTTTGACCTTGGTGAAATCTCCTTTGCACCTGATGTCAGGAAAAAAGAAACTCTAAAAGACCTGTACAATGTCAAAGTATTTATACTAGAACAAAAAAAACCAACCAACCCAAAACAAAACAGGTAGAAACTAGTACCATGGGAATTCAGAGGACAGATTCCCACTTGTAAGTAGTATTTAGAGTTAGTAGGCTAGTATCACTGTACTGTTAAATGATCTGCTGGCTTAATTTTCTCTTGCAAGCAATGGGAAGCTGAACATCAAAATATGCTTTTGGCATCTCCTCCTTTCTTTTATCTTTCTACTCCTGGTGAATTGCTAAAAAGTAGAAGAAATATGAAATATGATGCTTTTTCTATGTATTCTTAGGGAGCCGGTCAAGTGAATGACCTAGTGTTGGATTCATTGCTAATGTTTCACCTAGGCCATCCTAATATATTTGACAATTCTTATGATTTTATCTTCCTTAGTCTTGAGTGAAGGAGGAAATTTCTGAATGACATTAATGAGGAAGATGCAATCCATATGAAAATGTTTATCACTGTCCTCAGCACTCTGTGACATGAGGTGTCAATACTGAAAGAAAGGAAGATAGCTATTTGGTTATTGTTGAAAGAGTTAAAAATCTTCAAGCAGTATTTTAGAAGACTGTTGTTTTTACTTCTTTTTACTTGAAAATGTACGTGCTTTTGTCTGCATAAGTAGTACACCTGTAAGAGTTTTTCAACTATTCAGTAGTTAGTTCCATGTCTAAGGGGTCACTGGCATCCCTATAAGTGAGATGTGTTGCAATCTTAGAATTTGTCTTGGTTTATCTTTAAAGTTACATTAAAAAAAAAAAAAGATTAAAAAAAAATTAAAGCCCTAGCAGACCCTGTCAAAGATGGCAAAGTGTCTTGAATATCATATCCAAATAGTCATTGCAATGCAACTGTTAGTGTAGTCAGACACCTGAGTTATGAACCAATCCAGCTGTGACTTTCAGTAGAAAAGTAGCAGTAATACTGCTCTCTTTTCCTCACTAGGGGAATAAAAAGGGAAAGTAAATGTCTGATGTTGTCCTCTGTTCTGTGCAGACATGGGTTTTTCAGATGCTACTCCCAGCATGAAATACTATTTAACTCTGAGGGAGGGAACAAAACTGTGTCCAGAAAGACAGATTGTAGTAGCCTGTGATCTAATGAAAGTATTGCTGTATTTAGCTGCAAAGTGGAGGAAGACCTCCTAAAACAGCATGGAAAATAATTCTGTTCCACAATTCCCTAGGTAAAGTAGGCTATGTTTAAATTAGCAAGTAATGTGGCATAGTAGGAACAGGTCTGTGGAGTGAGATAGTTGGCTTTCAAGACACCTATTGCACGCATTTGGCTGGGAGGGGATACTTCAGACTAGCTCTAGCCTGGTCCTGTGAGCTGATGGAAATGCCTCTTTGTGGGTGGAACGCATTCGGTGGCTTCACAGGGCTCATCTTCCAGTTCAGTTTTGCCCAAAAGCAATCTAGCAGCACACTGAGACCTCCCTGCAGTGTCGAATCCAAGCAGGGATGATCAGATTTGCTTCAGAAGCACATTTCTGATCCAAGTCAAAACATTAATGCAGACACAAACCTGTATACCATTAAATACATGCGGTGGCAAGTCCAGCAAAAAGATGTAGCTTTTCAAAGTGTGCAGTTAAACTATGTAACTCATCATCACAGAATGTAAGGGATGCCAAGATCTTACAGGGTTCAAAAACTCTGCATACAAATTCATGGAAGGAAAATGCATCCAAGACAATTAAATATAAAGACATTACCTCTAGCTGCAAATGTTCCAGAGGCACAAATGACTGTGAGAGTTGAACATGGAAATACTACTTCAAATTTGTCCTGTTCTTGCACTATTTTCTAGTTACTTGCTATTGATCACTCTCAAAAACTAATGGGCAAGGTGTGACCTGCTACAAAAAGCCTTATGTTGACTAACCCTGCAGTAATGATCTTACACAGCACACAGGATGTAAGTGAAAATCCAGAAACATCCAGAAAGATTACTTGCTCAGTCATTATTTCCAGTTTGTCCTTTGGAGTTAAATGTCCATGTCCACTGGTGAGCTACAGAGCCTAAGCTTCTGCCTTGGAAACTCAGGTGCTTGAAGACAGGGATAAATGTAGTTCAGGCCCTCGTCTTTAAGAAACAATAAATATGGCATTCTTCTGCGTAGAATGTTACCTATGTTGCTGTATGTTAACGGAGACAGCAGTAATTAAAACCTGCATTTAATTCTTAAGTATTTCTGTGATACTAGAACACACTTCTGTCTTCTACTTCTTAAGTTTTAACAGCAATGTGTAGGATTGGATTTGTAAATGTCTAGGTCTGATACAATACCTGACAATAAATGTATAAATAATAGCTGATGCTAAAGGCTGCTTTCTTCCGATACGATTCAGTGTTTTGCTTATTTATTTGGAAATCCTGCAGTTCAGACTACTCCCTGTGGATATTAACTTACAAATATTATGCTTATACTTGCAAAAAAAAAAAAAAACCCAAAACACCAAAAAAAGCAAAATAGTTCTTCTCAGGAAATCTGTAAAAATCCTCACAGCTGTAGAATGAACTACAGATATGCCAGACTGTGTGACTGAGAAGATTCCATAAGAATGAGGCATATTCAGTCCAATTTAAGGGTCAATTGGGGGATTTTAAGAAAGAAGTTTATAATAATACGGAATAATTAACATTTAATGTAGATGGGAAGTTTTACTGAAAATTACTCTTTGGATGTCCCAAGAAGTTCCTTTAAATCAATTATATATAAATAGGACAATTATTAATAGAACAGATTTAATGGTAATCATCTGTACTTTACTGTACAGAAAGTTAAATATTCTTAAACCATCAAGCTCATTTTAAGGAGATAATATGCTCTCTGGAAACATTAATTCTGTAAAATATGAAACAAAGTGGACAAAGGAATTAAGAGAAAGACAATAAATTAAATATAATGTATATTTGTATGTTGCAATAATGTTTGAGAACATGTAAGCAGAAAATTATTCCAAGGGTTAATTACCTTCCATGGAAACAGACAGAACATACTAACTTTTGCTACTATTTAAGGTTATTCTTGCAAAACCAGGAGTGGTCTAGTTTCATTCAAGATGTTTGGACTTATTTTGCAGAGCAGAAAATGACGTATCTGTAATATTGAGACAGTGATTTCTAAGATGTGGATGATGCTGGTAGAAGTGATAGAGACTGCTTATTTAATATTTATTGGCTTTTTGTAGAGAATCTTCTGCCTGGCTTCTGCACCTAGCATATTACACCATAACTGCTTTAGACAAAAATAAATTGAGTATAACTATATAAAATATTTTGACTGATTTCTCTGGAGTCCGTTTGAGCAGTTTCTCATTTATTACAATGTAATAAAGAAGACAGGTGAGATTCTTCCATGTTTCAATACAAGTGGAGCTCTTTTGAAATGAAAAGACTTGCAAGCAAAATACAGTATTCTACATATGAGAAATTTTCAGAAATATTTCTGACCATAAATTTGCGTGTAAAAAGCTGCCAAAATGTGTGGGTGTATTTCAGATGCAGTTACTTCCAAATCTGAAAGGATCAAATACATGGGACAAATCTAGGATTCTTACATGATTATGTTAAAATTTAATACAACATGCCATTAATGTTTTGTAATTGAAATTGCATATGCTGAAAGTCGTAAATCACAAAGCTCATTCTTTGAACCATGGAATAACATTCTAACCTCATATGATGTGAATATAAGAACTGCTATAATATTATTGCTATTATACCACTTTTTTTTATGGTGCCACATGTTGTAAATAACATCTTTAACAACTAATAAAATGTTCCTTTCTTTGTGTTAATCCAGGGTAGGTAACATTTTTGATAAACCCATAAAAGATGTTATTCAAGTAAGTGATAAAGAACACCTTTGTTTGTACTCTTGTAGTTCTTATCAACTCTCTAGATAGGTACTAGGTAACAGGTTGAGGCTGAATGAGAATTGATCAATTTTATGATTATATAGTTTAGATAATTACCTCCCTCCAGGTCAGTATGCATTTTCAGTCCTCATGATTCATGTTCAGACAAGAACTGATATGATATTGTTATAAGAAAGATGTCCAAAATCAAGAATTTCCTGTATTAGAGCATATTTAGGAAGTTTTGGAAACTTTGTTTTTAGGCATTGTTAACTCCCAACAGCACCCACTTTATTTCTTTATTTTAATTTAAAATAAAATATACTCAAGATACTTCCTAGGTTCTGTGGAAAACATTTGTTACTGTAGCTTAAAATAGAAAAAAAAAAACCAACCCACAAACCAGCAGTATGATTGAAGAATGTTAGTGAATTCAGCACCAGAAACAAAGATTATATATTATTAAGAGGGTGAAAAAAAATTTCTTCCTGTATAACCAACTACAATAAAACCACCTATACGAAACCAAGCAACAGATATATATATATTCACAGATCATATGCTCCGATATAGCGGTTGTGGAGTTTTATTTGGTTTTGAAATAGTTTATGACAGAATCAGTGGCTTTTAAAGGTGACATACAGTCAGATCAGATATATTGGCAAAGCTCCACGGAAGTCTGTAACTGCATATTTTATAGGTATATCTTTCTCTATTGGGGTTTGCATATGTCGTGGTTTAACCTGGCAGGCAGCCAAATACCACGCAGCCGGTTGCTCACTGCCCGCCCCCCGCGGTGGGGCGGGGAGAGAATTGGAAGGGGAAGAGGGAGAAAAACTCGTGGGATGAGATAAAGGCAGTTTAATAGAACAGAAAAGGGAAAATAATAATGATAATGATAAAATATACAAAATGAGTGATGCACAATGCAATTGCTCACCACCCGCGCTGACCGATAACCAAGTAGCGATCGGTACTTCCTGGATCACGCCTACCATTCATATACTGAGCATGACGTCACATGGTATGGAATACCCCATTAGCCAGCTGGGCTGGCTGTCCTGATTATGTTCCCTCCCATCTTGTGTACCTAGCTCAGTCAGTAGGCATGGGAGCTGTCCTTGGACTAGCAGGATACTTAGCAACAACTGAAAACATCAGTGTGTTATCAACATTCTCCTCATACTAAATCCAAAACACAGCACAAGGAAGAAATTTAACCCTATCCCAGCTGAAACCAGGACAGTATTTGAAAATGTATTGCTAGATTTTAATATATTGATTTGAAATATGCTTTTTCATGACAACAGAAAGATTTCTTTAGGCACATTGATTCAAAATGGTTTTAACTGTAGAGGCACTTAGTTTATTCTCTTGCTCTGCAGGTAGTCTTTGGTAACTGGCTCAGAATCGTCTTTACCTAGACTGGATCATATCTTGCTTCCTGAGTCAGCTTTCACAAATTATAGATTAGCAATCTTCCACACACAGTTTTCTTCCAAAGTACAGTGAAGATAGTAATTTGCCTGCAATTGTCATCTAAACAGTATTTTAAAACAAAAAAAAAAGGGGGGGGGTGGGGTGGTGTTTCCTTGGCATTAAGTAAAAGGAATATAAGACAGGAGCTGTATAATAAATGTAATAAGAATAGAGAATTTATGTAGTGAAATAAGAGGTAAAAATCTTTTGTTGGTTACCTTGAAGCATTTTAATATGCCAGAGTATTTCAGAACAGCATTGCAAATATTGCATTAAAAGATTGCTCAAATTGATATTAAATTTCTTTCTTTTGAGAGAGGAAAAGGACGGGTGAAGGCAAATATTTATTTATTATTAGACGAATGGAGATTTAACAGTACCATTATTTGAGCAGGAAAGGTAAAAACCACTTACCTTCTAATGCACCTGTGTAATGCAATGAAATGAAGTACAAGTCTAACTATTCTGATGGCAACAGTAGTTTTGCACTGATTTCTATAGGCTGTGGATCGGGTCGCAGACAGTCATTCACTTAATACACATTTACACACATTTTTTGACCCGGTACTGTACTCTTAATGAGGTGCTTTAATCATGACAGAAATATTAACTGTGCACACCAAAGATATCTTTACACAATTTCCTAATATCAATTAATATTTCCATATAAAGGGAAGATCTGGCATCTTGTGAATAAAAGCTTTCAAAAGCAAAATTAAATATATTCATCACCCAAATTTATGTAGCACAGAGAAACTGACATCTGTATCCACTTACATGCATAATAAACAGCTTACTAATAAATACATATTAAAATATCCCCATGTTTCAAGTTCTTGTTGGATGCTCTTCATTTTACACTGTACTGATTGCAGTGGTATTCAGGGTGAGATGCAGAAATGGCAGGATAAGCTTTCTTCCAGTTAAGCTGTATGATAGAATGAGAGTGTTCAGAAAAATATTTCATAATTAATGCTGCCTGCACAAAAAGGGCATCACGTCACTGTTCAGAGATGACAGACCCTATTTCACTGGCTAGACTACACATCTATTATTGTGTACACTTCTAAGCACCTCACTACTAGAAATATCTGAATCAATTGGAAGGAAATAGGAAAAAAAGGGGAGAAATATGCAAGGATTAAGGAGGATACCCAAGTATCATAAGTATCATGTCCTTTTTTTTCCTTTTTTTTCCCCCCATGTTTCCGGATTTTGCTTGCATTTGTTTTTTTTTTTACTTATGCTTGACCATGAATAACTATAGGGTCTGACTGTGAGTCTTGCTCTCAGTTGCTCTTTTATCATTTTAAGGATTTTTGTGTTGAACTTGGCTATTTGTTTCTTCTGCTGATCGCCAGCATTCGATATTATCCTTTAGTCCATTGCTTCACTTAAATCCTTTGCCTGCTGGTATCTTTTTCATCTGTTACTCAGAGATTGGCATTCTTCTTTGAAAACTGGGCAAATAAACAAGCCCAAACAACCAACCCTGCTGTTTTATTTCGTGATCTTTAGATGGAGTGTTCTATCTAAACTGTTACATCTTTCTAATGCAACCTGCTGTGACTATCCTCTTTCATTTCCTTTCATTTACTGTTTATTTAATCTAAACATACAGAGAATAATAGACACATTCTACTTTGACGCTTTTTCAATAATTTTTCCTTTTTCTTCTGAATGATTATTGATTATATAATAGTCACTTTTATGACATTCATGGCTAGGCTCATTTGCCAGCTTCCATGCCTGAACAGTTTACAGAAATGCAATATTTATTGACTTCTATTATCCAGTACTTTCACTTAACATAAATGGCCTGTGGGAGAAAAGTCTCATCAAGGGGGTGTCATTGAGGTGATAGGATGCCGGCCCTTTGTCAAATTAGAACAGGAGAAGAGACCATTTTAACTCCTGCCTGTCCTCAATAGATGCCTGCCTTAACATTTTCAGAGGTTGATACCCTGAAGGAAAGTAAAGAAACAGAAGCTAACCTTAAAAACTCAGAACTTGTTCCTTTTATTTCTCTGAGGAGAACATCAGGAAGAATTTTATTTATTCAAAATAAGAAAAATGGAAAAGAGTATTCTGAAGGCATCTTGGTGGTCATTCTGTTTCCTGACCAGTCAGTCACAGTTAAATGGATATTTAAGCTTGAAGAAATGTACTGGCAAGAAACCCTGTCAGCAGTTCCAGACAGAGGCTTCCGGGCAGAATGTTATCCAGCCGTAAGACAGCTCCAGTCTTTTGGGAACAACATTTACAAGCTGTTCATACTGGTAAGATCAGAAAACCAAGTCTGATTTGTGGTAAAAGCTCTAGGGCATGTTTATACTATCTGCTTTATTGTCACTAAAGTATTAATCGGGGTGTTCAGGTTCAAAAAACTGACCTAATGCCTTGAGTTAAGAAATTAATCTGAAATAACTATAATAAGATAGTTTCTGGGTTTTTTCTCCATCCATGACTATTTGATGTACTGGAATGATTACTAAGTTTTAATTAGCAAAGTGGATTTCAGTGTCAATGAAAAACATAGGAATGTTTGAGAGTTGCAACTCTGCTTGGCCTACTGGTTTGGAACAGTTGAATCAAAAGTTGTGTTTTTCTGAAGAACATGGGTGTGCCTTTACTTCATGTTATTGTCCCCTCATTATTTTCCATCCCTTCAAGCAGTGTAGGCTCCATTTAAGGATTCCCAAACTATCTTTCATGGGTTGCGAGTGATCCATAAAGTGTTTGCTTGTTCTGCAGAGGACTGGTTCTTTGTTCATGGTCAGCCTCAAGTGATCCAGCTGATTGCCAACACTGTAATGAATGTTCATAATCGCATTCTGCTGGAAGAGTATCAGTGCTCAAGAGGCTGACGATAGGAGCTGATCAGAGCTCAGTGCATACTGCTGCCATGGCACCAAGACACAGGCAAAACTCAGAAACCCTTAAATTAGATCCTAAATGTTCCTCCCGCGCTCCGCACCATTCTTCACGGGAAGAAAATTCCTTTGTTGAGCCTGTTTCAGGGACATCTCAGAGTCTTTCCCCGAGTTTTGAGAGATGGGGAATTCCCAGTTTGATGTGCAATCCTAAAGCTTTGGGGAGCTGGGGAGGAGCAGAGCTACTACAACATAGTGCCCAAGTCTGAAACACATGCCCCAGTGAAGAACTGCCCTGTTCTGCTTCCAGTTTCTTGTGTATGCAATACTATTCTGTATGCAGGCATTGGGAAGAAGTTGAGTTTAAGTTTTAATTCCAAAGCTTAAATCTTTTTAAATGGCTGTTTAATCTATTTCTGTCTTTAAAATTCTGTATTTTCATTTGTCCACATAAATATTTGTAAATGTTAGATTCGATACCCTTATATATTCTCTTTTTCTTCCTCTTTAGCAGTAAACAAGATTTTTTTTTAACTTTTCATAAATTAGCTTTTAATTCTTAAGCTAGCATCTCATATGATTTCTGATTTTTCTAATTCATTAACTGACTTTACTTATGTTATAGTCATTTAATCAAACAAACGTTATGTAATCCCAATTCTGTTTATATTGAAAAGCATACTTTGTTCCTACTTACAGAAAAGATTTCTTTCTGAGTAAGATACCTAAGTGTGTTTTAGGTATTTTCTGAAACAGCCCTTATTTTGCAACAAGTGTCCATATACTTAGGCTGAGCTTTCTTCTCGATTAAGTTCCTTGCCTTTACCTATGGAAGGGTAAAGAGCACTTTCTTTATTTAGCAAATAAAGCAACTATCCCACTACCATAGTGGTAGAAATTTAATAAGGAGTCCATGTCAGGTCTTTCATAGCTCAAGGCACAAAAGAAGCATCAAGATAATTTCATTCTTGGTGGGAGACCTACAAGCATTGACATGATACCCCTCTCCTCCAAAGATATCTATAAAAGTCACCTGATGACCAGTGATCAGAAGGGAAACTTAAAACTAAAGGATATCAGCCTGGCAGACATGGGTGTTTTTTCCACTGACCAACTCTATAACACTTGGATTGAATTGCATGTGGGCAGGCAATGGTCCTACAAAGGCTGCTTCACTACATGACTGAGGCTGTTCCATCTCCAGGTGCCTCAGGCAAAGTCTCTTATTCCAACCAATTCTTGCCCTATTTCTATATACTGTTTTATTGTATGTTGCTTATGGTGCTTTGAAGTCTGAGAGACTTGAAGCACAGAAGTCATTATACACAGTGTATTTTCAAATACAATCACACACTACAGAAAATATTCTTAGGAGTTGAGAACATCTGCTTTTCTCATTTGAATGTTTTTGAATAATGTTCAGCTAAGGACTGGCACAGTAAAGTTGCCCCTTCTTTCCACCCATTTAACAGATTATTGCCAAAGCATAAAAAAATGAAATGAAGAAAGCCCTCTGAAACTATGTATAAAAATAATGTCCTTATCTGTGGACAGTATTTTCTTCTTTGATTTTGTTTCTGCAATAAAGAATCCCGTGTTTTACAGTCTTCCTTAGATTCTTTGATGAAGCATGGATAAAGTACTGGAGTACAGGAGGAAAGGGTATTAAAAATAGGAATTTCAGGTATATTTTTCTTGTGCACAGAAGGTGTTAGCGTTGCAATACTATATCTGTCCCTGTTCTTAGGAAGAATAAAATGCTGTGTTAAAGCAGAACTGTCAAATGTTACTTTCTTTTGGTAAGTATGTGCAAACCAGTGAATCATTTGCCTCTAGATAGTTTAGTTTGTGTTAGTACACAGAATATAAGATGCTTACTTGTATATTTTAGCAGTTGTATAGACCCTTCCTCATGACCTTTTAGGCATTATTAGATTTTCTCTCTTTCTATGAATTTTAATGTTCTATGTACTGATTCGCTATCTGAAACACATGACTAATCTGAAAAATATACCTAAAATTGTTCTTGATGAAAGTTCAGCTTTCATCCAACAATGATTAATTAGAAATCTTTTTGTTCTTCACATCATTTAGAGAGATTAGATGTTAATATTTTTTCAGGTTGCCTGGCACTCGTATATATGGGACACTGTATCAGAAGATTATAGAGATATTTATTTTTGAAACTACTTTTTAAAATACGTTTTGGTATGGTGCAGGGTAGCTAGCCACATTATAGAGTTCATATACCTGGTGAAAATACTTTTATCACATTTCTCAAAAAAGATGGATGCATTTCAACTGTGTTATCTGACCTAGCCTAAAAAGTGAGGGGACTTTTTTTGTCTCTGAGAAACAAAGCCATTTCTCAACTCAGTAATAGAGCTGTACCAATTCACACTTACTATAGATTTGTCATATAGTATCTGTAATTCATAAGTTTAAAACAGTGACCTGCTAGTGTATGATGTATTTTTTCAGTTGGAATGGCTGTGATGTATGTGTATTTGTGCTTACAATATGGTGTCTACTTTAAAGGAAATACTTTTAAATTAGAATCTAGATTTTAAATAAATGTCTATCTCTTTTTAAATGGAGTCTCACAATGTAATTCAGTATTTTCCATAATTATAGAAAACTGTCATGTTGCAATGTTTAACTTCTAAATTGCATAGTTCAGGTGTCTTATTTTAGGTAATTAAAAATTTGTAGTAGTTAAGGGGATTTATATTCAACCTGTAAATACATTGTTGAAAATTATTTCTGAAATCTGAGGAATTAGTCAAGAGGTGCATGAACTGCTGTGTGAAGTCTCTGATTCTACAGTAATATTTTACAAACAATAAATAACAAAAATATCAAATATCCTTTATTACAGGTCATTCTTCTTTAGGTAAGATGTTTTCATTTAGCATTTTGACTCCCTTAAAATCTTGTGATTCTAAATTAAATTCACTGCAAATAGTTGAGGCTCTTACTCTGGAGACATAGAATATGTTTGCAAATAGTTTGCTGCTTTTTATTGTAAGTTAATGATATAAGTTCCTGAAAGCTGTCTTCATATAATTAATCTAGTTTGTGTAGCCAATGATTATTAAAGGCTGCTGGACATTTCTGTTTTATGTTAACTACCTCTGAGAAGGTGATGACATATAAATTTGATAGCCAGCAAGTTGGCAAAACCATCTGTTTATAATTTTTAATGCAATTTTGCAATGACTGCCAGGTGAGTTTCTAGGAAGTATATTAAAAAAAAAATGAAGTAAATGAAATTACCACTACAGAGGTGAGCTATAAAATCATTATTATTGAATCATAGGTTATGTGAAAGAAATCTGAAGGTCAGTTTGTTCTAACATATTCTCCAAGGATATTGTTTCCTAAGAATGTGTTGGAAACATTTAATAATCATGGAAATTATATGTACTTGGTGACATAGTTCTGGTGACAGCTAACATGGCAAATGTTGCAAACTCATAGAAATGTCTCAAATCTGCTCTCAGACATAAAGAACTGGAAAAAAAAAAAATCCCAAACAAAAAAATTCCCCCCCAAAACCCCAACCAGCTGATAATTCCCTGCTGCTTGAAACAGAATAGGAATTCAGGCATTCAGCATGAAAAGAGACAAGGAGAGAAATTCAGTAATAGCTACATCTCTGAAAGTCCTGTTAGATGATAGCTGCTAGCTAACGCACCTAAACGCTGGGTGGGATGATTATCGAGTGTGTAGGCAAATCAGAGTAAGGTTGAAAACACCCTGTTCATTCACTGAGAGGTGCCCTCTGTCAGTGTGCTTGGGAAGCAAGCCGGGGGGTGCTGAGAATAAAGGTAAGCTCTAAGCTTGCCCGTAAGATGGACCCTTGAGTGCAGGGAAGTTCTTCCGTGGGTTTAGGAAGAGGGAGCAGACTTGTATGCTGAAGCAGAATGCGTGCCACCTAGCTGCAGGAACTAGCTCATGCCTCATTTCTAGTGTTTAATAAATGCTAAATACATCTGTTACCTACAGGCTTGAGGAACAAAGGGAGAGACTATATTTTAAAGGCCCTTGGAGTGAGATTCTGTCTAAGTTAAGAGAATTAAGGTAATTAGGCAGTAGCTGTAGGAGAACTGCTTCACTAAGGGGAGGTTACATCGACTTTTGCTTTCCAAGTATTATTCAGGGCTCATTTATCTCTGAGCTGTAGAGGAAAAGGTGGGATGTCCAGGCAGTCCCACTCCCCTCTCCCCCATCCCCACATA
>NW_009205565.1:40549-74728 GCF_000690835.1 Fulmarus glacialis
GCTCTTCACTATAGCCCGGAGTGAGGGTACAGGAGTTCTGTATTCACCTCGTTTAACTGATGGAAGCATTTCAGGAGAATATCCTAACCACGGTGGCTGTAGGTTAGTCCTGACGAGGAGGTGGTTTACCTTTTTTGTGGAAGCTGTCCCACAGATTAGCGAAGAATTTAAGGTTAACTTGGTCAAAGATTGCATAAGTAAATAATGTTTTCTGGAGGCTAAATGCCTTACCTCAGATTATTACAGTCCATATTCTAGTTGGCACTCCCAGCTCTTTTAAGTATTTACATGTAAAAGTCACTGGATAAGATTCATCGACTCTTTTTCTGAAGAAAAGTGAGGGGGAAGGGCAAGCATATGAGAAATCCAAAAAGCCCGAAGAACACTTCCAACCTCTGCCAATTAAGAAGGGAACAATTTCACCAATGGTGCTTTATATACAGTGTAAGACATTTTCTGTGTTTTTGAAAGTACAAAGTAATTGACGGCTATAATTATATTTAGCCATATGATTCAAATGAATAAAACCCCATGACTGCAGTACAAGGTGTCTTGCAAAGAGTGTAGCTGTTAAAAACAAATTGGCCTGCCAGTGAGAGTTATTGAATTTAGGACCTTTCTTACAAAGATGGAATAGCTAATGAGAAAATGAGTGTTCTGGATCCAAGGTGATGTGCCCACACCATTTGAACACTGCGGTCCTGGCTGGAAATGTTTTGTCCTGAGAAAGGTGCATGTTTTTGTCTTTTGTTCAGGACTTTCATGATGAAAGTACAGATAAAATAAACTTATATGTATGTATGAAGGCAGTCTCCCCCCTGATCTTGAGTCCTTGAATTTACACATACATGCTGAGATCTAAAAATGTACTTTAATATATTATTAAGCCATTTATGTCGGAAAATAAGATACATCTGTTTATGTTAGTTACAGTCTAACTATCAGCACTGACAATAAAATAGTTTGTAGATTGTGGGAGAAGCATCATATTCTTCTCAATAATACAACAATAGTATAACATCAAGCCCTGCTATGTACAGGCTTGTTTTCCTTGCAGTTTAGTTAGAAGATCACAGTGTTCTATCCTATATATAATATCCTTTATGTACTATGTGTTACACTGCAAACAATACATGCAGTCAAAAGTTCAGTGGGTTTTTTTGATAAATAACACTTACTTATATTATTACAAATAGTATTTATTTGATATTTGTTTTGGATTATTTATTTTGCAGCAGAGAACTCAGACCTTGGGGGAAAAAACCTGACTAGTCTTTCAAGTCCACCTTATCTATTTATCAGCTCTCTTTCAATTTTTTTCCACTGGTATCTAAGTGGAAGAAGATAGAAGATATTTCTTCTATTACAAGCCTTAATGGCAATGAACTCTTGTTTCACGTTGCTGTACTATGTGTTTAGAGTTTACTTAGCAAATTATCTCATTAGTAGTTTTTGTTATTTTATTTATTTAAGAAAAACTCCTTATATTTTTTTCTTCCTATAACCCTTGTTTTGATCACTTGTCAAAATCAATACTAACTGAATGAAAAGCTGTATAGCTCCTCTGGGTTTCTCGCTGTGATTTTGGCTGGAATTTAGCTTTGGTTCTTTCTCTTTTTTGAAACTTCTTTTTAATCTTTCTGTGAGAATATCAGACAGCCACCAAGTATTTGCTAATCCCTTCATTTTGGCTTAAAAAACAAACCACTTCTGGCTGTAACTTTCTGAAGTTAAATTACTATCTTTAATGAGCAGAAACAGTGACTCTTCATTTCAAATATGCAGGGAAGCCAAAGAAGAATCTTTCTGTGCTTGCTTGTGGCACTGAATGATGGGAAATATGCTTAAGTGTAAGTATTAGGATTTTACAGGTACCATTTTATAGAGTGGGTACCTGTCCTTAGAACTGTGACTGATCTTAAAGCTTTTAGATAGACTGGATGAAAGTAAAACACTTCTTCCAAGAAATTAGAATTACTTCTCCTAACTACACAGATTTAAAGGCCTGTATTCAATGGTCAAAATTCAAGTGAGATACCCCCCAAGTGAGATATCAGCAAGAATTCCTAATTGGAAAGATTCATCTGATCCTTTTCTGATACAGAAAATACAGGGAAGAAGAGTATAAATCCCCAAAAGATTTCTTCTGTTTTATAAAGCAAACAACACATAATAAATCTGCAAAAAAGAACACATCCTTAGCTCCTTAAAGAGAAAAAAAGCAACACAATAATCTCAAATAAAGGGAAAAAAAAATCTTAATATTTATTTGTCAGAGTGGTATGTGGTAATTAGTTAAGTTTTACTGACAGTAACATGATGATCCCTTACAAACTAATGTATTTTATGAAGGTAATTTGGCAATGTATTCTATCATTGCTGAAGATGAGAATTAAATCTGTCCTTATTAAAATTAGAATGCAATAGCATTTTTGACAGTTTGGTAGCCTATTTCTCTTTTACATTAGCCAGTTTGTAAGGATGTAAAGAAAATATATACTTATTCCAATATGACAAATGCCAATTTCCAATAGCTCTTCTTCAACAGTCACATTTACTATTAATTTACATATATGCATATTAATGTGTTCAACATAAATGCATTAAGCTGTATTTGCATGTTAGACATAAAGAAATATTTGTCAGAATTGTAGTCTTCTGTCCCGATTCAATGTTTAGAATATTGCTGTGCTTTAAAAAGCATATATATCTTGTTTCAGAATTGTTTGTGTATCTATACGATACTGTAACAAGTAAAATATGAAATTATTTTAAATAATATCGTGCAGTGTCAGCCCTGGCTATCAGAGTGAAATTTGATTCTTCCCATGGATGTTGCTAAAGATCTTGTAAGCTAAATCTAGTCAGTGAATTATGTCTGGACAACCACATCAACTTCAAATTATGCTGTTGGTGACACTTGAAAAGTACTTTGACTTCACAGTGTTTTGTCATGTGAGTGACTATAATTTAGGAAGCAATTCTGTTGATAGTGCATTAGAATAAAATTTAGAAATCTCCTTTTAGTCTTTTGGTGCCAAAAAATGAGAACTATGATATCTTATTTTGGTTGGTAAAGTAAGAAGAAATGGGCAAGAGATCTGATATTCAAAAATAATACTTTTGCCTAATTAATTTACAGAATTAAATTAGTTTTAATTTCCCAAATTTTACGAAATGTACTTAGTAACAGATGCTGTCTGGGAGAAGACAAACTCCTAGTCCAATGGGTTTTTTATCCTCTGTTTATTTGAAATACTGTAGGATGTTAGAAATGAAATTTGGTTGTTAATCTCTGTGGTTATACTACAGAATATTTATGACAAAATTTCAAACACTTTATACTATGCATATATGTATGCATAAATATATATGTGTGTATATATGCACATATTTATATTTATTATTTATCTCTGTATATCTATATTTATCTATATTTATACTTAAGCAACAACTTACAGTTGAATTCAGGAATTCCCTTTCCCAAAGCATTTTAGCTGAAACAGATTGCTTTGTCCTTTATTACAGTGGTGAAAGTAGTACTAAATTCAAGGAAATTGTATCTACAAGGAAAACCCAGAACATTTCACCTTTGTAAGAGACTTGCTTTAGTGAAACTAATTTTCTTTCTCCCCCTCTCGTTTTCTGGTGTGACATTCTCTGTTTTCAAAGAAACGTTCCTTTCGTGAACACTTTTTAAGATGAGCTTCAAACTGATTGCTGTTTTGACTCTTTGACAAGGGCAATTTTCAACAGCTGTCATTTTGTCCGATCCAAAATCTAGCTTCTGTGAAAACTTTGCATGTTTTTTTATGTTACCTTAAAGAATTGTCTTATCATTTTTATGGTCTTTACGTCACCTATCTTCTCTTGTAGTTTTAACAGCAGTCACATAGACGTTACTAAACTATCCTTGCAGACATACCAAATATCTGATTACTACTGATAAAGTGCCCTCATGGGTGGTCTGAGTGTGGCACTTGCTCTTCAGCCCACACCTCTCATTAGGAAAAAAAGAGGAAAAAACAAGCCGAAACTTAATTTAGTCAAACAGAAGAGATGAATTCCTGACACGGGAGTGAGGGTGTCCCTTGGCACTGTGTGCAGATCTGTGTCTGTATGGCGTGGCAGCGAGTCTGCCGTCTTAACGACAGTTTTGACTAACAATGTAGATAACTCCTGTGCAGCACACGCACACTCGGTGTGAAGGATCCTGCACGTACAATGCTGCAGGACTCCTTTCAAGTTAAGATCCCAAGACTTAAGTCCATTAGGCTTTTGCCTGAATTCATGCTGAGCTCCCACTGAGGAGAAGCATGCTAGTAAAATAAAAATACCTAAGGTTAAGACAGGTTAAGAATAACTATTGCAAAAACAAGCATTTAACTTCTGTAACGAAATTATTTTGATCTGAAAAAGACTACAGCTTTTTCATTGGATTAGCACTATATATACCTCAATGCTGGAAGTTTTATGATAACAATATGAAAAATGTATTTAAAAGAAAGACACTTTGATAGCCTCTGTTTTCTTTAAGTTGTATAAGAGAAAATACCTTGTCACTGTTACATTGTTTGCTGTTTCTATTGACTTTAGGTTATCCATATTCATTTTAGAATAGAATAGTTCCAGTTGGAAGGGACCTACAATGGTCATCTAGTCCAACTCAAGGCATTCATCAGACTTAAAGTATTTTTTGATTGTTTCTAGTTGCTTTATTTGGATTCATTTTATTGTTATTTGATTCTTTCCCTGAAGAGGTATGGAAAATTAAATTTTATAGTAAGAATTCAAGAATGCTTCTCTAATAAGCACTAAAAATATTACAAAACTGAAAATCATGATTAGTGTGCGGTATACAAAATAGAAGAATGTTCAATGTTTTCCTTAAGGACCCAGTTACATTTTTTACCAATATAATGCCATTTACTGCAACGTAGTATCAGAGTGATAATTCCCACGAACTTCAGAAAAAATAGTGGTATATAACCCATCTGAATTTTTTAAGGATCACATAAATAGCAACACAGCATGTAATTTTCAATTGCTTTTTTTTCCTTTTCCCATCTGACTCAGTTATTCTTGGGCCAAGTGCTGATTAACATGATTTCCAAAAGTACAATGTACAAAATTATAGCACTTTGCTAAAACAGTGATCAATGGATCAAAGGATACAAGCTGGCAGAAAGCAGTAATAGTGGGGATGAGAAAACATTTTGAAAATGGAACATGATTGTCATCGACTTCAGACAGTTACCTAAACAATGTAAAATTCTGCTGTACGGGTTGAGGCGTCTGTCAAACCCAGAAATTTTAAAACAGATGTTCAAAAGAACTGAAAATAATGGAGAAGAGAAAAGAGAAGGAGAAGACAAGCCTTCTTCTGTAATGCTTTGCTCCGTATAGGCAGGGCAAACTGCTTTAGTTGTGGAAATACAAAAAACTGAAAACAATATAAAAAGAGTAATTAGTTTTGAAAGAGACTGGATATATCTTACTCCAACTGGTACATTGGTAACATAATGTTTATCATATGGGTTTGTCCTTGATAAGTACAAGAGCTTGTAAAGACAAGTTTTATAATTCGGTCTATGAATTTCATAAAATTTTCTGCATTCTTAAGTCCTCCCAGTTTTCAGGTGGCGCTAAATGGACTTGGGAACTGTAGGGCAGCCTCTGATTTCCTGTGGTTCTCTTTGCAAGGCCAAAGAGTCCCCAGAGGTTTTGGGAGGGAGGGACAGAGGGAAGAGGAGGGGGAAGGAAGAGGGAAGGAGGGAAGAAGGAGGGAAGGCAGGAAAAAGAAAGGAAGGAAGGAATATAGGAAGGAAGATCTAAATAGCACTCACTCACAGAACAACAGGCTGCTATCCCAGATACATTTTGTAGTTTTTGTTCCAAAATGATAAACAGTGCAAACAAATAAATAGGGCAAATAAATCAAGGTCAATTGGAGCAGGATGTAGACTTGACAAACTATGTGTTTTAAATCAAAATGCAGAGGTTTTAGACCTCAATTATA
Organism: Fulmarus glacialis; assembly: GCF_000690835.1. Lineage (NCBI taxonomy): Eukaryota > Metazoa > Chordata > Aves > Procellariiformes > Procellariidae > Fulmarus > Fulmarus glacialis. The sequence continues at coordinate 46,569 of NW_009205565.1, forward strand.
ATGAAATGAAATGAAAAACACTCCGCTGGAACACACCAGAGCCAGAATGCAGAAGGCAGGCAGGTCATGGTATGTGCTGTTTGAAATGTACTACCAGGTTTCAAGGCGAATAGAAGCAATGGGAACAACAAGGAGAAGAATATCCTGTTGCAGTTCAGCTTTTTATGCTTTTGAACTTAACAGAAAATTAAAGGACTTCAGAATGCAATTCTGGTGGCAGAATTTATCAGGACTTAAGCAATCAGAATTATCCTGGTCTTTACAGTAATAATAGCATACCTCACAGTAGTCAGAGTTTAAAGCGTGTATTTGGTGGTACATATGTAAGAATCTAGTACATACCTCTTTATTTTGCCATGTTTAACTTTCAGAAGAATAAGAATTCTTTGTCCACAATATATTTGGGGCAGAAACATACTGATTGTGCTTGGGTTTTTAATGTTTAAAATGATTCAAAGTTCCTAGTCAAACAAATTTCATTTGTGGAACCTAAGAGTTTCTCATCCATCCGACTTTGTACCCTCATGCTGGCATCTCCTAGGGTTGCCTCCTCCAGGAGGTGTGGGATATACTTCTTGATTTCTACCATCCCTGGTGAATAGCTAGCCTTTCTCCTAGCATAAATTCCAGTCAGGAGGACTTTCCGTTTCAAATCATAAAAGCTGTAGCTTTGTTTTCATCTCTTCTTCACTGAAACAAAGCCAGCCAAAAATTAATTCCCTGTGCTACCAATGCCATTTCTTTATGGTATCTACTATAGCGGTTGGCATGTGTTTTTTCACTGGTTTCAGAGAATCATAGAATCATAGAATCATTTAGGTTGGAAAAGACCTTTAAGATCATAAAATTCAACTGTTAACCTAGCACTGCCAAGTCCACCACTAAACCATGTCCCGAAGCACCACATCTACACGTCTTTTAAATACCTCCAGGGATGGTGACTCAACCACTTCCCTGGGCAGCCTGTTCCAATGCTTGACAACCATTTTGTGAAGACATTTTTCCTAATATCTAATCTAAACCTCCCCTGGTGCAACTTGAGGCCATTTCCTCTTGTCCTGTCACTTGCTACTTGGGAGCAGAGACCAACACCCACCTCTCTACAACCTCCTTTCAGGTAGTTGTAGAGCGCGATGAGGTCTCCCCTCAGCCTCCTCTTCTCCAGGCTAAACAACCCCAGTTCCCTCAGCCGCTCTTCATAGAACTTGTGCTCTAGACCCTTCACCAGCTTCATTGCCCTTCTTTGGACACACTCCAGCACCTCAATGTCTGAGGAAACACTTCTGAAAAACAAAAAAATTGAGATGTTCACATATGAAATCCACATGCCACAGGTTTTCACAAAAGACAAGAAATATTATATAGCTTGTAATTTTCATTTACTCTTTCAGATGTATAAAACATAAGAAAAAGTGGCTATATTGCTTCTATGTTTACAAATTTTGCTTCAGCTATCCTAAATCAGAGAATAACCAGCCAGGGGTTCAAGGAATACCAAAAACATCTTTGCTTGCCTTGCAGAGAGTAGTTCTTATCATTTCATCTTTCATTAAAAATCTGAGCAAATCAAATGCATCTTTTGCATCTTATGGAATGTATGAAAAATCAACAGGCTGTTGCATGATTGTATTGCATAGAGATAACTACCAGTAAATTCTAACACTAAACATCTGAAGATATCAAAAAAGAGAAAAAGTAAGTATTGCAAAAGTTCATTAGGAGTTTGCCTCAGAAGCATTGCTTATGCTACATTTACAAAACAAGATAGAATATGACTTTTTGAAAACAGATTTCTCCAAAATTTAAATACTGTGATTATCCATAGAAGAATATCATAAAATAGTTAAATACTTGGGAAAATAGCTACATTATATCTTTTTATCCATAAACATATTTACAAAGCAAAACTGTGAATGTACCAAGTAAACAATTGAGTCAAAGAAATAAATTTGCTGAATAATGAAATAACTAATTTTTATATGATATCCTGCCTTACATACTACATTGAATAATGGGATCTATTTTTTGGAAGTTGAATAGTTTAGTTGTAAAATGGATAAGATTGTGATTTATACTACTCTTATAGACAGGGAAAAATTAGAAAACTTGAAAAAAAGCTTTTGACATTCAAAAGTTTATTTGATTAGATGGCATGGAATAAACAGAACAGAGCAAACAAAATTCACTCTGAAATTCCTCTAAAGACTGTGGAAGAAAAATTCCTCAAATAGTTCAACTACAGTAATATGCAATCCCTTGTGTTTTTGCTAAATCTTTAGATAGGAATAATTTCTCCATATAATCTATGCAATAATGTTGTGATGTGTTCTTGATGTGAACTTCAGTTTCTAAAATTTAAACTGAAAGTATTTTATTTGATTCTTCTGGTTTTATGGGCTACTACATGGAGGTTATTTTAAAATTCAGATATTCAGAATGATTGATTAAACGTAAAGTATCTTAACCCTTCACTCCATTTTTACAGTTGGAAAAAAATCTCATAACATTTCTATTTTAAAAAAATCACATACTTCTGTGAAGAGGCAAGGATTTAGAAAAACTTACATAAATACATAGTAGAATATGAATATTGCCCTGTTGTGGGTTTTTTTGTTGTTTTTGTTTAATATAAACCATTTAGACTTTGACCCTGAAATAGGTACAATTTTCTACTTGATGCCTGTAGTATCAAACAGGATCTCCAAGCGCATTTTAATAAAAAAGAAAATCACATATTAAATATTCAAAATACATTCATCCTTCAGACTGTGATGCATTTTGCCTCTCTAAGGCATCTATTTTAGGGTGGGATAAATTGTTGCCAGTGAAGCGACTTTCTTTTAATGCTGAATATGGATGGATCTGAAACATTCATCTTTAATCAGATACCTTGTTCAGATGGTGATATTATATGGCATGATTCTCACTGTGAAATGCCACAGTTTTAATTGTAAAAGTGAATTATTGGTGTTTTTCAGGAATTGAAAGGGTATGTTTTACGGATAAGCACTGTTTTGGGGGGGTTCAGAGTTACACACCATTATATTGTCTAAGAATTGAGATGTTCAAGTCACCATTGTAAGAAAAATACAAAACAGCTTCTAGTATCTTGTCATGCTCCTTATTTTCCATCTTACTTTGGAATGACTAAATATTGGAATGTCATGGACAAACATAAATTATTTTGCTTTTGAGTGAAGAAAAATAATGATGCTAATGGAAAGGTCCCCACCATGGAGAGGTTACAGTTTAAACTCAGATGTGACAGAAAAAGAGGAGAAAATAAACAAAAAAAAAGATAGAAATGTGACTATAATTTTTATAAAGGATTATGCAATTAGCTGTCAGACATGCATGCATTTTTGATTTCCAAGTGCATTAGACTATTCCTTTAATGGAAGATTTTAGGACAAAGGTTTTAGAAGTAATTTGAAAGACGAGAGAATAAGGGCTGTAAATAGGGATTCAGAAGACACTCCATGAATGTGAGACAGCTGAAAGAGGGCATGAAGATAAAATGGTAGAAGAAAATTAAAGCAGTGCTGAACTCATGTCCTTAGCACATAGAAGAAGACAAGGTCAAAGTTATGGGTTAAGGCTGAGTAATTTGGGTCACTGAATGCCAAGAACAAGAAATTTGAACTTGTCCTAACAGAAGGATATAGTTATGGATGATGTAATTGTAGCATCACACAAACTGTGGACTTGGCCACATTTTATGCGATAAATTACATTAGTATGTTCTGAATCTGTTGACTGAGGTCAAAGATGAAGGGAAACTATATGGCTCAGTTTTAATAAGTGGGTTTTAATCTATATAAAAAAATCAATGTGAGATAAAATTGTTGATGTTGATTGACATTTAGAAATTTTTGGCATCTTTTGATATTTTATTGCCTATTTTCTTCTCTTCATGAGCTCATTATGCCAATGGATATGAATCACTATTTCCTGCCCAGTGTAAAAAATGAATATCTAAAAAGTAAAACTGAACTAGCCATTTTTCTGTGTTTTTCTCTTTTCTGCATTTTTAGTTGGACCCACTTTCTCAACACCATTTTCTCTGCTCCAGTGAAAAAATCGAAGGAGATCTTTTGCTAATAGATGAAAAATTATTATGACCTATTGAGACTTGCTAGTTAGGTTTTTGACTTCTTCAGTATAGTGGTTCTTAAAGATCAAGACTTCCACCTTATAGTTCAATGTTTTATCATGCAGTTGAGAGAATAAAATAAGTAAACTGTTTTATAACAGCTGTATAAGGTTTATTGGTTTTCTTCATTTGCGTCTCGAGCTTAGTCTAGGGAGAGCAAGTGCAAAATCAGATGTCTGTGCAACTTAGTATTGTTTACCAATACACATCAGTGTATTTTCTTCAATCATAATTTATCTAATATAGTTTAAATGTTTCTGGCTACTTTTTGAGCATTCCTAAGACACTCTGAAACAATCATCTGTTTTACACATCTGAAAGTTTGAATGCATTTTACCACTGGTATGCAGTGCCTTGACAGCATATTGGATGCTGCTATTTTATGTCTGTGGGAGTGAGAAATGAAAATGCCAGTTTTATGACAACATGATGCATTGATTCTACTCACATGAATATCATTAATGTCATACTCTGCCTTCTTGTCTTGTGCCAAGTTATGTTTTCAGCAAAAATATAATAGTGTAATTCAGAATATTTTTTATTTGAATCTTGCATGATTTCATTCTTTTTTTTTCTGAAATCCTAATAAAATCTGCAATGAGTGCTCAAGAATGAAGACTATTCAAGTGTATGTATGAGTGTAATGGAAGTTGTTTTGTATGCAGTATTAATGTTGAAACCATATGCACACAAAACAAATTAGAATTTTCTTGACTGTTTGTTTATTTTGTAAAGATATGTAGATTTGTCAGTCCCAAAAATCTGCCCACCAATATTTTTTAGGAAAATATACAGGTCCATGTTGAACTTTACAATAGAATCTAGCTAGAAATATAAAAGTATCCAGCTGACAAGATCTATTCACCTGGTGACTGGGGTACTCAGAATAGGTTCTTGATCCTCTATGTCCCAGAGGAATGATTTAATCTTGGGGTTACCCCCTCATATAAAATGGCAGCACTACAAGGTGGAAATTGCACCTCATTGGCATCTGTTGTCCAACACTACATATACGTAGCAATAGAAGAAGATGCAACCCCTCTTGGATCTCACGACCCCACAGGAGACAAAGAAAGTCAAGGGACCCAAGGGATATTGCAGCAAGGATTTTAAAATTTACTATTGTATCATCTGAGAATAAACATCCTAGATAAGCCAGTGCTAAATATTTAGACTAGGAATATTTAAATCTTTTTTTCTTTAAATCAGAAAACATCAAAGTGATATTTTTTGACATTTTGGACTGATGTTTTCTACTTTTCAATTGAAAGTTTTCTATTTTCACTTTTTCATCCATTCTCTTCAGAATGGGAAAAATACGTTGATAAAATCTCTTATGGGATAAAATTTCCCCTTTTCAATGAGCTCTAGCTGAATATTTCCTTTTATTTTAATAATGATAGTAATAACAATAATAATAGAATAATAATAATAATGAAAAAATGCAACCATTGATTCAGAGTAGATATATTTGTGATTTGTTGCATTTTTAATATTCTGTTACTTAAGAAATAAAGTTTTACATAAGAAGTTTCAGAATATCTTCATAGAATGTCTTTTGAATTCCTAATTTTAGCAGTCTCTCATCTTCTAGGGCCTCATCAGCATTTTAAAACGTCTCATTTTCTTCAAGCATAACAGAAATAACTAAAGCTGTGTCTAGTTGCATTTTGGTCCAGAACTTTCAATATGCACAAAAGCAATTGACCAAATATTGCCAGATCATCTGAATACTTTGGGAAATTGCGGGCTAGTCTATCCTATAGCAGTTTTCATTGACTAATTCTCATTAACTTTTGATCTTCAGAGTGTTCATCCATTAGTTTGTTGATGAAGTTATTCCGGCATTTCCTAGGGTTTTGCATTGATAAGAGATAATGAAGAAAGAAGGTAGTATTCAATTCAGAAGTGGAAAGGTTTTAAGGGATTTTAGTATGCAAAAATTATTTTCAAGGACTGATCCTTGGTGCAGCCAAGTCTGCTGAAACAAATGCCTTTTCAATGTTGTTTTGTAGCTTCACTTTGTAATATATCCTTTTATTTTTAAAGCTGCTTTTGTAAAGGTATTCAGAGCTGCAGACTACTTACTTGTGGTTCCTGGTTGCTCCACAGCTGAGCACTTAAGCGTGAACACAGTAAAACAACTGTTCTAATCTTCACATCTTCAGTTCATATTTATTTCTGAGTTGTGAGTTAAGCATATTTATATCCAAGTAATTTAGCCATCTATGCATATTTTAAAAATATATATTTAAGTTACACTTACCGGCTTTTCTCTCACATCAATTTTTCAACACATAACATTTCATATGGTCTTCTTACATGTGGATGAAGAAAGCAATGAACAAAAGTAACAATCATTACTATATCCAAATGAAAAACCAAGAGTGGAAAATTTCACAATACCTCAATGGTACTATGAAACTGCATTTGAAAAAGGGAGAGTTTCTTTTTTTTCAGAGAACATTTGGAGCCTGAAGTGTAGCTGTCCTGAGAAGCATTGGTACCTTTGAATAGGCCATTACAAGAAGTGGTATGTGAATGTGTGTAAATATGCATCATTAAGAAAATCCTATTTTTAATAATTGTCTATTTCAGACTACCAGTTAGTTTATGTACTATTTTATATTTCTTGGAATTAATGTTTAACTTTCTGATGTACCATGTTGAACTTAATTTGAAAGGATAGGTTTTGTGGTTTACCTCTTTTTTATTCTCTTTTCAAAAGTGGTAATTCTGAAATTTGCCTTCTAATTGAAGTTAATAAAATAAACAGAGACTATCACAGTCTCAAGATAATTTACCATTTGTATATTCATATCCTTCTGTGCTTAGGTAGTGTCTGCCCTGACGTTTGTCAGTGTAGCTGCACGTTGCAGGTTTCTTCTTTGTAGGTTTCTTCTTTGTGCCATATCGCAGTGGTGAAAGCGGGTGTACTCTCAGGATTGAAGTTGACTGCTGTGGAAGCAGTGGAATAGGATATGAAGAGGACCAGACTGCTCTGATATATCAAAGAGCAACACTGCACTGAAGAATGTCCCTTGTGCTGTAACTCGCAAGTTCTTAGATGTTCTAGTATACCATATTATTCCAGTACAACTGAGGGTTCAAGGCAATTTTGGAAGACAAAGCATGTTCTAATAGGTAAATCTTTTTAGTCTAGTTCCTGTTTCAGCTTCAAATTTATAAACCCTTCCTTATTAGCAAGTGGACAATGAAAGATGTTTGGTGATTTGGTGCTTGTCTAAAACTCAAAACTTCAGTTTCCTATTTGCTGTGGGTTTGTTTATGATCTAAGGACAGTCCCTTAAAGCTAGATCCAGACAAAGATTTAGGATTCTGCATTTAGGCAATGCAATATCTAATTTTTCCAGCAGACGGGCTGAGACCAGAATTTTGAGACAGATACAAGGCCATCCTGTATGGTGGATGGGAGGACTTAGGGAAAACACCGCTGAAGCCTTGTCAGTGGAAAAAAAAATAAGATTCATAAGGCAGGGAAGGAAGCATAACTATGTAACCTGGGCTTGGATACTTCAGACTTGGTGAAAGAAACCTGAATTCCAGTTCCCCCTCTGAAAGTCGCTTCTGTATTTTACATGAAATAGTCATCACAAAATGAACAATCTTCAGAGCAGGAATAGAGCTGTGCCTTCCAGCTGAGCTCCTACTGGGCTACAAAATCTACTTAATTTTGTCCATGCGCATATTCTGTCTAGCCCTATAAATTTGCATGTTGTTGCACAAAGCTCATACTTAACAAAAAACATGAATAGTTTGTTTCTAACACTTGCCTGATCTTAGAGCTTGAGGTAATGTGTTCCTCTAGAAGGTGGGAGAGATTGGTTTCAATCTTGATACTGTAAGTTATTATAATAAGGTGAGTGCACTATCTTCCAGCTCCTTGAAAGTAAAGGGAACCTCTTATAGTTTGATTTTAAAGAAAGCAGTTGCTATTCTGTATCAGCAGGAGCTCTATCCTTTCTTATACACTCTGATTACTCTGATTGTGAAATACAAAGCAATACTGTAGATACTTCTTTTTCTGGCAAGTAGTTGCTGTAGATGTAGGTTTTCAATTTGTCTTGCTTCTGCTTAAACAGGGATAGCACAAGAACACTCAGCAGTGGAGACAGTAAGTGGTGTCTTGCAAAGAGATGCTGAAAGAGCAAGGGGTCTAGAGGGACAAATGCGTTTCCTAAGGCTTTGTGAAGGAAAGGTTGCGGGAAAGATCAGAGAATTCAGATGGCTGTAGGAAATGTCATTTGAGTGCCAGGAGAAGGCGGAAGCTGGAGGAAGGAGAGAGAGCAACCTTGCTCTGCCTGCACTCCTGACCAATTTCTTGAACTTTTCTTCTGCCACTGTTAGGGGGGATGAGATCAGGGAAGCACAATCTGTGATGCGCTGAGCCTCCTCCTAGGGTCCAAAAGCTGCAAAAGCTGAGAGCAGTGTGAACTTGAGACACAGACTGGCTTTTCAGGCTGGAATAATCTACCCCTCTCTCCTGTGATGTTGGCCAAGGAGGCAGTTGGCTGACCTGAGATGCTGTTCACTTTGTCAACTGCCTTCCTCCAGCTTTCCTGCTAGATCTACAGATGACATTACTGAAAGCGCTCCTTAGTGACCTGTTCTGCCGTCTGTAAAACAGAGACTCTTAGAACCTCTAAACTGAGTAATCCTCTCAGGAAGGTATATACAATGAGGTTTTGAAGGGATGAGATATACTAATGAATGAAGGTACATATGAATACTAGAGGGAGGGGAGAGGAGAGAGAGAAGGAGAGAGAGAAGGAGAGAGAGAAGCAGCTCCTCTTCTTTTTTTGGAGGGGAAGATTGTTTTGTAGTACATCTGATGGAATTCAGTTTGAAATTAAAACTTTATATTTGGAAAGTATAAAAATACACATTTCAACTTCCTGTAGTTTCTTTCCTTCTGTTTTTCCATTAACAGTTCCGAAAAATTGCAAGACATTCCAAAAGTGGGTTAAATCTTCATCGTTCCTGAGAGTGTTGTAGCTGAAAACTGTTGCGTAGCTCTAAAGGGCACCTAGCTGAGCATCACCCAATTAGCCTACCCTGATAGTTCCTTCACTGGAACACATATATTTTGGACATTGACAGTAGAGTGCTATGTCTGACCTGCATGTCTGTGCACTCTGCACAGAGTGAGGGTGAGCTGTGCCTTTCAACAGCAGCTGTATCTGCTAACAGGGCCGCAGTACCTCGTGCCATGGATTTTTTCCACGCCACATGACTCCTTTCTCTGTGGGGCTCCTATACACAGAAAGTTGGATCAATTAAGAAATCAGTCTGTATCTTATCCAGAAGTGATACTAAGAAGGTATGACAGTCTTGGGCAAAACATGCGCAAAGCTATCAGTCCGCAAAATACCAAGCTAATTATTCTGCCTACTGTAATTGCTCTCAGATATGCTTTCATAATGGAAATGTTTTAAAATGCGTTGCTAGTTTTCTTCTAACAGCAGTATTCCAGTTCCTGTAAGAGAGATGTATGTTGGTGGGTTTTAAATTTTTTTCTCCCCTCTCTTTCTCTTTTTGTGGGAAGGAAGAAGTCGTGTCATAGGCATTATACGGATCTTATGTGCCAAAATATATGCAGCACAGATTGAATACAGAATGTCCTAATTTTTCTTACAATCATCTCATTAAACTTCTTCCATTCTGCTTTTGACCACAGTCATTACAATTTTGCACTTATCAAGTTGTACCGCTCTAAGAGCGTTAAGAAAGGAGGTGGACTGCTTAGTTTGTGTCCTTTATGCTAGCAATGTTTCTTTTTTATATTGAATCCTTTTATAGTGCTGGAAGAAAACAAGCAACACCTTTATTTCCTGAATATCTCTCTTCTTTACCCTGTCTGACCTTTTTGTCAGACAAAAAGTCCAGGGCTATAACTGTGATGTGAAGCGTTTTGTGTCATTCTTCCTCTTTTACCCTTGCTCTTTAGAGCATTCGGAAGAATTCTTTATGCTGTAACCTGTGATCATTATTAGTGTTAGAGGCCAGGCAGAGTATTTTAATGCATCCAGGCTGACAGGTCAAGGTCACGTCACTGGAGATGTGATGCCTGACAGGTAAGTCATTCTGAAGTTGTAAGTCGGAAAATAATCTGGTTTACAGCTGTAGCATGTCGCCACCTAGCTTTCCTTATGTTCCCTTTTTCTCCTTTAAAATTTAGTATTTCAAAAGTCCTACGTAATTCACAGGACTTTTTTTTTTCAGATAAGTATGTTCCTATCCACCAACTATCTGCTTTTTTATCTTATGTTAACAGCCACTCTTTAATCTTTTAATATATTTGGCTGATTTTGTCAATCCTGAGTTAACTCACTCTCCCTTTAAAGAGACTGCACCCAATGCAGTTATTCCCGTATGAGGTATAAATTACTGATAAATTAACAGTGATCTGTTAAGGCTGCTTCTCTGAACTGCCTTTTTAGGAACAAAGGAGGAATGTGTACAGGCTACTATGAGAGAAACCTCTGTTGTCTTAGACCACTTCTATGGAAGTTCTCTTCTAATATCTGCCTCAGCCTCCTCAGGATGGATTGGTGTGGAGACTAATGCGTTTTGGAATTATAAAAAGACAAAAACATTAGACTTTTTTTTTAATTATAGTTATATTGTTGGATAGAACTTATGAGAACTGGCTCTGCTCTCTCCTTAATTGCTACAATATAGTGACAGTCTCCTCAGATCACCATTTATATCCTATGCCAGATCAGCATTTTTGTAGAATGATCTCAGCCTAATATTCAAATAACTTCAAGATGATCCAAAATTAGGAAGATTGTAATATCCTACTGTCTATTTTTCATTACTGAGTATTGTCTTAATAGAAGATGACCATTACACATAGAAAAAAAATTCAAATGTGATTGGAAGACAGAATTATTTTTTAAAATTTAATAGCAAACTCAAACTTTTGTCTAATTTGAGAAGGCTAAAATTTCAGAAATTAATTTTATTGCCATTCAATTTTCCAACAGCTGTGTGGTAATAGTGTGTTCCTATTTATTTTATATTATATTGTATTGTGTTATAAATTAATGGTGAAGTTTGGGTTTTTTTTTTTACCACAGTAATTAAACCAAGATTGGAGTCACAAAATGCACTGGGCAGATTTAAAACAATGGTGGCTTAATCATATATAGCATTTCTATATTCGGGGATTCTAAAGGATTTGCCTCCTTTTCTCTTGTCTGTTTTAATTGTTACATAACTTTTGTGGTTTGCCCTACAGACTTCAAGGTCAGCTGGAGAGCAGGCAAATCCTTTCTTTGCTTCTTCACTTTTCTAAGATTATGTAAACAGACTTTCAGAAAATACACCCCCTTTTCCTCCATCTCACTCCAAGGAGCTAACAGTTGAGCAGGTCAGTTCTGGGGAGTATATTTCAAGGATGACTAATAACTAGACGTCTTTTAGAAAAATAGGAGAGTTAGTATAGCGAGAACTTACATGAACCACTTCAGTGCTTTGCTCAAGGAAATTTCTCAGCTTTTCTCCCCAATATGTAAAAAGAGGCAAGGTCTTAATTCTTTACTCTCGTGGGCTCCTCAGCTGAAATCTGAGCCTTGGAAAAATTAATAGGAATGTGGTATAGCTGCAAATTTAGTTTAGAAACTTAGAGTTACTTCAGTTGGCATTAGATGTAGAAATATTTTACTTGATAAATGGAATCGTCTATTTTTGTTTCTGTAGACTTTAGCACAAATGAGGAAGGAGTGTTTAGTTCTCTCTGAAAGTCCCTAAGCATCAACATTTAATCCCCAGTTCACCTACTCGTGCTATCAAATGGTGACAGTTTTCCAGTGCTTGAAAGTGTAAATGGTGATGTTTATGTTTGCATTGAGTGAGACGTTAACATTTAACACACAATGTAAAAAAAGGAGTTTATCAGTTTACACAGCTGTACAAAACAAAAATAAACTGTAAATAAAAGATAAACATATTAATCAGTAGGATTTCTTTAGGTTAATGAAGTTAGAAATATTCAATGAAAATTATTTTTAACAGCTGGTAGCCCAGATTTTTGAGGTGTGAAGCACAACAAACAGACTAGTCCTACATATTCATTTCTAGATACAAGGACACAGTCAAAAACATACGGCACAAATAGGTTACACAGGTAGTTCAATTCAAGCCCATCTAAGGACCAGAACAAACAAAGTTATCTAGAGATTGCAGTTCACAGGATTTTTCAGTTATTGAAGACTTGGCCAAGATTTACTCTTCAGGAATGGTACATTCAAAGACAGCCTTTCAAATGCCTGCATTTGATTCTCCTTCAGGATTTGCTTCAAATCTTGCATATACCAAACCAGACAAAGATTATATATTTTTAGGTGAGAACCTGTCACAACTAAAGACAGAAACAACTCTCTAAATTTTGAAATAATTTTAAAGTTGCATAATAATTTAGGTTTCCTCTTATCAGTAAGATAAAATCCATTTTCTTATTTTGTTCCATCAAACCACCATATTGTTGTGTTGACTGTCATTATTTGATTAATCAGAAATGTACATATACATTTTGAAAAACTGTGTTTTGTGCCAAAAGGAAATTGTTTCTTCTTATGAGCGATCACAATTTTTTCCCTTGCTTATAATCTTAACTAAGAACAATTAATTAATTCAGCATGTGGCTGATTTGAATTTATGAGTGGAATTCTGAGGACAACAGAAGATATGAGATATCCTCATCTAAACATGGTATTAATTAAGGTGTCAGTCTGACAGAGGTCATAGGAGGAAATTCATATGTGTGAGAGAAGCATTCTCCAGTGTGGAGGACAAATTTAGACCTTACTCCTCTATGATGTATTTTTTGGTAGGGTCATAGATAGTTAAACTGACGCAGAATAACTACATGTTGTAACTATCTGTTGGGTACAAAATACATATAACAATATGTGTGACACCACACAATTGTACTAAGCTAAGCAAAAGCCAAAAGAAATCTCTAGGCAGGCCAAGACTAGTCCATAGAAAGCCTGATCCATCTGGAGGCCTGTGGTGATAACGTTGGTTTATAAGGCCCAGTAAAGTATCATTGGACATTTTAATCTCTACTGAGGCTGAGCAAAACTAAGATTGCAATAAAGTGTAAGGTGTTACCGGCTTTCAGCAGCTGCAGTTCCACAAGACCTAATGTCTTAGGCAGTAGTGATATGAAATACTAGGACTTCTTTTGTTCCCTATTTTCAGCTTAAATTGTCACCAACATCAACTGAAGTCTCCTTCAGCGATATATCAAGCATATTGCTTGATATCATGGAATTGAACAACCATTATGCTTATACATCACCAAGCTGTAGCTTGCCTTGCAAAAGACATCATACATTGCCTTGTTTCACTTGGCCATTGTTACTGAAAATAATTGAAGGTTTGTTGGGGAAAAAGAAAAATTAGGCTGGGAACTTTGTTTTGCTGTATTCCTATATCTGTTCATTTTACCTGCCTACTTCAACTTTTCAAGAGGAAACGTTAGCTTTCCATGGCCATAGCACAGCTTTTGTGTGTCCTTTAGGTAGTAACAAACTTTTAAAGGAATACAGATCAGCATTCTGCTATAAATATAGCTAGATATACATTGTATTCCAACACTGTATTTTGCAATCTGGTATTTTTAACTGAAAAAAAAAAGAAAAAAACTTGATTAAGTAAGTCTCCTCTTCCTGCTTATTTGGCTTTTACAGACAGTTGCTGCTTACAAGAACCACTGAAAAATGAGCATTAAAACCCAACCAACTAAAGCAGCCTTTGCCCCAGCCACAGGATGTCTGCCAAATATTTAGCTAAGTAAGATCTACACAAGGTGGGCAACAGACATTATAAAAATTACATTTCCATTTTCTTCGTATATTTAATGGGATGGAGACTTCTCAGACTCAGAGGTGATTTTGAAATAGTCTACCATACTTTTGGTAAGATTCAAAAGTTACTTCGGATAAGCCATAATATTTTATTGTTACATCTACTAAACTACTGATTGGCAATTTTTCCAAACACCAACTTAGATTTACCAGTACCTTAAACCCTCAAATTCTCTTGCACATTATTTTGTCATATTTCTTCTTATATTAAACATATATTTATTGATTAAAGGCTTATATAGAATCATTGTCAAGCTTGGTATTTTTTTTTCCAGAGAGTTAGTAATAATAATCCAGAACCAGAGCTCTATTCTAAGCATCTCAAAAAGTGGCCTCAATTTTAGTTCCAAAATTCACAGTTCAGAAACAAAGTTTCTGAAAAACATGGAGGTAGTGTTTACAACAAAATTAACTCAAAACCCAAGATCTTATGTGAATATTAGCAACCTATTACATGCAGTGTGTAGTTTTCCTAACTATTTGTTTCACTTTGGGAGTTCAGTACCTTCAGCATAACATTCCTAAAATCTCAACTTCCCTTTTTTTTTATTTTTAGACAAGAGACTTAGCACTGGTCTTTGTTGCCATTGTTAGGATAAATTATATACTTGGTTCCTTTCTTGAACAGAATTTTATCCATAAATAGGAAATTGAGCTTAAGTAATCAATGTCTTGCAGAAAAAAGTGACTTGCTTTTGTCTCATAACTTGGTTTTCTTTCATTCTTTTAATAGATACAAATATATTTTATTGTTTTCTGTATGGTTTTGTCAAATGGTCTTTCAGGTTTTTTCTATCTGGTTAATTTGAAAAAGCAATTTAAACCTCCCTTGCATGTTCGAATGAGTTTTATTTGGAGCAATGTATATGGTTATTCTCATTATAAAGAGTGCAAAGCCCTTTTTCTTGATGGCCTTTAGTTGCTGGAATATAAACAAACGCCCATATAGTTATTAAATATGTGTAATTAAAAAAAAAACAAAACAACTGTGTATCTGTTGCTATTATTTTTTGTTGTTTTTCAGGTGTCCATATCTGCCCTTAAATTTTGGAGTCAACCATCTATAAAAGGAATTATTCATAAACTTTTGAACATGTTTAACACTGATTGAGCACACTTTTCAATTCAATATTAAATTATACTTTTTTTTAGGGTCGTTTCTAAAACTGAATGATAAGTTTCTTTTGTAATTAACCTGAGCTTAGAATATTTACTGTGCATTGTTTTTTAATATCAGATGATGAGAGAACTCGTGTCTTTAACAAAAGCAAATTGTTTACTCATTCAAGGATTCTGTTCAGGGCTCTGTATCTGAATGAATTCCAAATCAGCAGCTCTATTGAGTTGCATGGCAATCGATTGCCTTTTATGTTAGATGAATGGTCATGTTCAACCCCCCCTTCTCCCCCATCCTTTTTTTTTTCTTTCTGGCCCACTGCCTTAGATGCCATCACCCAAAGCTGTTAGTCCCAAACGAGATTCTGTTTAGTGGCTATCAGCCACTTCCAGCTTTTCACTGCATATAAATGACTGTATTAAGAATTGGAGATGTGATGTGGAGTTATAAACGTGAGCTGTGAAAAAGAAAAAAAAGTCCAAATGTGTAGAGGGATAATTTCAAATGGGGCACATGAGAGGATGATTAGCAGAACTTTTTTCTATTTACAACTATAGGAATGTAACTAATTGGAAAACAGATTTTTTTTCGTGTGACATGTTTAGTATCTAGGTTAGGAGATGTCCTCCCTTTAGAAATGCATACCTTTCCTTTTACTGATAATGTGCCTTTATATGAGCCTGTTTAACTGCATTGGACAAAGCTTAGAACAGTTCCGTCATGCATGTATTGGAGGGCAAGGACATCGTTAACGTTTCAATTTATTTTATGGTTGTTTCAGGAGACAGGCTAATGTCAAGAGTCCTCATTTTTCAATGTTTGCCACTTATTAGAATCCTTTCCGTGCTCCCATCAGCCCCACAGGAATGCAGTAAAATCCTCTAAAGTGTTCGCTTTGTAGCCAAACACTGGCATTCAAAAAAGACTGTAAGTGGGTGCATAAGGCATCCACAAACAGGAAACCATGGTTGCACAACTTCCGCTTTAAGCAACATTGCGAAGTGTTACATAAATATCACCTTTGCATTATCAGACAATAAGATGACTTGGTGTTGACATCACAATTTCTACAATTTCTGTGGTATTGCCCCCCATTCTGCATGGAGACTGCTTGTGTTAATGGTGACATGTTCTGTTTAGCAATGGACATACCACGTATCTCGCTGGGATCTTTTGGGAGCACTCCAAGTTTTAATCATAGGAATAACTGTGCAAGGTGATTCTTCTTGCAAATGATAGTTGCTTCATGTTGGTGTACACAGAAAAGTCTTCATTCTTGAGCACAGGCATTTGAAGACCTCTAGATGTACCTCTAGGATGAACGTTTACATTTTTCTGAGAAAAAAATCAACAAAATACTAAGATTCATTGTCTTTTAAGGGTTGTTCTGACATGACCACTGATTTTGGTTTGTGGTACTGTTAATGACCTGTTTATCTGAAAATAAATAGATATCTGTGTTAGTGGCACCGTTGTCTGTTGCACCTCCATATAACTTGCAATACCTACTCCATTTCTTGACCAGTCACAATTCCTTCTTTCTGCTGGTAGGCTAAGATCTCTTTCCGGCATTGCTTGAACACGGGTGGTTCTCAAATGGGCGCATAGCCCTATGTGTAAAAATCAGCACTACATCCTTCTCTTTAAATCCTGAAAATTTCTTCCCTGGACAAAGTACTTTAGATTTCAGAAGTATTGGAAGGGGCTACAATCCTGGCCTAGGGTTTCCGCAGATGATGTAACTAACCTTCTCCTCCTCTGTCCTTCCCCCCTTATAAAATCTTCCACTGTTCTCTTTCTAATGTGTCACTGCTCCCCCTGGAAACTCTTCACCAACTTCACCTTTGTTCTTACATGTGAAATATGAACGTTCATTCTCATCTTTAAAGTCAGGTGCTGTTCCCCAGTGCATCTAATTTCTGTTAAAGGGCCTGTGCTCTGCCCAGTCTTCTTTCCTCTGTGCTCTGTTTGTTCTCTTCACCCCCAACCCTCTTTCTACTCTGCCTTTGATAGTCCCACTCCACAATGTAGGAATGGCAGCCTCCTTCCTGTGTGTCAAGCACTCTCTCTCTTTAAACTCACTTTTTTCACTTCATTTCTTACTTCTTAGTGTGATGGACTTACACTGTCTCTGCCTGACCCAACTCATACCTCATTATCCCTTAGGCAATTGCAGATGCCTCAGTCCCAAGTGTTTTAAAATCATGAATAAGTGCATTAGAGATCATTAAACTGGTTTAAAATAGTGATTTATAGGCATAGAGAGAACCATAAATAAGTTAAGAGCCTGTGTTGGCTTTAAGAATGGAACTAGATTTACCAGTGGGATGAGAGCTTAGCCAAGTGTTAGCCTCTACATCAGCACTACTTAGTTTAGCATGTACATGGCACGTTACCTGGGATTAGCTATCTGGCTTTCCTCTTCCTCCAGTAGAACATGCTTGATTTGGCCATAAAGACCATTGCCAAAAAATCACTTCCAGTTGACAGTAAACCTGTTTCTTTAGGACAAAAGACTTAATACTGTAGAATGTGAGCTCCCATGCTACAGCAAGTTCTACAACTCTGGTATACACACAGGAAGTCAAATTTTTATTCAAGCTCTTGGTAGACTTGAGGCTCCCAGTAAGGCTGTAACGTGACATGCCAGCGTAGGCAAACCCAGAACTTGCTTCGTTTATGGCAGCTATCATATAACAGAGGAAAAAATAGAACAAATAAAACATGAATTATGGATACATAATTGTTTTTGTTATGCCCAACTAGTCTGGAGCAGGTCATTTGTTTGTGAGCTTTGCAAAATGCCATGCAATTAGAGTGCTAAGGGTTATTAACAAGAAAAATGCCTGGCAGAAACTGAAATTCACTATTAACACAGCTTTTTTTTTTTGTTTCATTGGGTGTCAGAACTTTTCAGGCAAACTTGCAATTGTCACTTTTTGGGTCAGTGTTGTACTGTGGTTATATTCATTCTTTACAATCTCTTTTCATCACATTCTATTGATCAGAGGTCAAGTATCATGTGATTAATATAAACCACAAAGATCTGAAATCAGGTGCAATCTTTTGCAAATGTTCCTACTTCACTTGGAATTTATGTTAATTTTGCTGCCTCAATGCCGACACACTTTTCAGACAATTTTTAAAAACTTAACAGGCCAAGACTAGAAATTCTCACTAAATTGATTTGTTTATCATATGAATGAGATGAATATAAAAGGCATAAAGCATGTATCATCCAAGATAAGTGATGAGCTGGAAAACACTTATTATGGTCTCTTGTGTGTATATCTCTCTATATTTCTGTATATATATTTTAAAACCACACACAGCTGTATATTTGTATGTGTAAGTATGTGGCTGCTATTTACCTAATAGTCCAGAGTAGCACCAAAGGACCATAAGCCTCTGTTGAAAAGTATATATTTAGATTTAAAAAAAAAAAGAACAAAATTGCCCATTTACAACTTAATGGTTCCTTTCAAGCCACTGCACAGAACTTTGACATAGAGTTGCAGGTTGCTATATAAATCTTTCTCTTATACATAATTATGTGGTTATTCATGTTAAACATTGTAACAAAACTACTGTGTAGATGCTGATTTCTAAATGTTACTGCTCTTGATCTTTCCCACATAAATGAGTAGATAATGGAGGGGACTACTTTAAAAATTATTCATTGAAAAACATTTCTTCATGTGAGCTGCCAAAGTCCAACACATGTGCTTGGAAGTAGTCAAGCTGGAAATCACGTCAGATTTTTAATATTAAATAAAAAAATTGGTAACACCGTATTTTTAAATTGTTTTTTGACAAACATAAGAGTGACTTCAATCACTTCAGTTGAACTATGTTGAGATTTTACCAGAGTAAATCTGGTGCTTTGCATTTTGACCTTTGGAAACAAAGAAATGCTGTGATATTCTTTATGGATTTCCCATAGAGTTTACAATCTTGATAACACAGTTTCAGAGGTTATTGAAAACACTGTGTGTTACATATGCATTTAGAATGGGTTTTAATCTGCTACATCATTTTATGATTAACTTCTGAAAATCCTTTAAAGTAGGAGACTCAGAACATAAGTCCTCAAGAGTTGTATTCTGTCAAACACATCACGTATAAAGCATTGAAAGGGTTTTTATTATATTTTGAATCATTGTCATGGAACCCACTGTCAAAGGTTTTCTGCTGAATACAGAAGCTATTGCACTAGATCTTTGGTGTTTAAAAACAGAGAAGTTAGTCTTGCAACTACAATACATAAAAGCATTAAGTTTTCCTGTTTCAGTGTGCCAGAAGTTAAAATAAATGGAATAAACAGAAGCAAAGTTTGACAGTGTTTATAGCTGAATGCAGTTCCATGTCCTTCATACTTGTGAGATTGAAATTGGATGTATCATCTCCTTGTATGCAGTATTAAAATAGTTAATGCTGTCTCATGACAGTTTGTTGATTTTCTCTTATGTAGAAAAGTGTTTACTATGTTGGTATCAGTGAACATTAGCTTCAGATCTCAGATACCTGATATTGGTCTAAAGTTCTTTTCAGGTTCTGACATTTGACCTTGAGACTAAGACTGTAGTTAAGTTTTGATGTCTAGCTGCATGAAAATAAATTTAATATTACCATTACTCAGCTTCATGCTAGAGCTACTTTGATATTAATTCATTGCAACAGAAGAAACAGGATTTTTAATCACTAAAAAAAGATCAGTTTTGTAATACAAGGGAACCAAGAATGGGCATCAGAGCTTCTCGAATTGGAGGGTGAGAACTGTGCATTCTGAAAATCAAGGAGGACTGAGGGCAGAAGTTTGGGTATCTCATCACCTCTCTGATGCTTGCTGAAAAGGAATCTTTGATTTATACCAGACAATTATAAATGAATATTACTTACTCAAGATTATTAAGTTGATTTGGAGGCCATGAACACATTGTCGAATAGTGCTCGACTATTTCTTGTATTGAAGTTAATGGATTTTCTTTTTTTCCTGTAATGTTATGATCCTACTGGTGATTTTTGTTTATTGCAGACTAGCCAGATAGTATGCCTGCGTTTTGGAGGCTTCAGAATGTGAGAATTGAGGATTTTTTTCTATTCTTTCCCTTGAAATTTATAAACAAAGTAAAAAAAATTAGAGTTTTAAACTAATCCTTCCAGAATAAAGTGTTTAATCTGCATTTATTTGTTAGTTTGTCTGGGTTTAATGTATGTTTATTTATTTGAACAGGGAAAACATCTGAAAGGTTATATTTTTTATGTTGTTTGGCCATAGTCTTCACTTTGCTTTGCTTTTAGGGAGATGGGGTATTCTTGGAAAAGAAATTTGAGTTTGGCAAACAAATAGGCTGTAGAACTGGCAGGGCCAACCCCAACTATTCCAAGGTTCAGAGTGAGCATGAAAGCTCATCTTTTCAGACAGCTACTATGGGAACATCTTCCTGTGGTTCTGCAACAGAAACTTTGGCTAGTTTTATTATTCACAGGAAAAAATTAGATCTCATGAAATAAATAGAGGTTTTTTGGGAAAGAACATTTTAAAAATCAAAATAATATTCTATACTAGGCATTTTTTTTTAAAAGTTGTATCAGTGCTAGTGCACTTATTCTAATAGGTAGGGAATACATATGGTATTTCTTTTTTTTTTGGTGGACAGAATGAGCTAAGTAAAATGTTACCTCATGTATTCCCAACCAGCTGTGCCTGTTGCAGCTTTGCAGTTTGTACTTCAAGAGCTGGTGGAACGGATGAATTGTTACGAGGTTATAACCAGAGTGGTCGAAAAATCAAGTGATTCTCCTTACTAGGGTGTTTCAGCTAGGTTTCTCATGGCTGTTTGAAAGACAGCCACATCTTTTATTCTCTCATTACCTCTATAGTTCTTGAATGTATGTGTATGTATATATTGGTTTTATTTATTGCTGCTCATATATGTGAAGTCTTTGTTTTCCAGGAAACTGCTGTCACAAAGCTCTTGGTTGAACAGTGTTGAGGAAAGATTGTAGTCTTGAGGATTTACTGCTTAATTTGAAGCTCCGGCTGTGCAGGAAGATGTCAGCTGCTCCTGATCTAGTTTTGATGATAAAGCAGGAGGCAGAGGTGGCTAGTATTCAGTGTCTTCCATGTGGGAAATAACTGGGATCTCTTACGTCTTCTCATTAGAAATTCTATAAAAGCCATTTTAAACTAACAGAACACATCCCTTCAGTTGTGGTACACCTACTTCTTTCAGTACCTTCTGCTGTGATTTAAAACACCATACTGAAATTTGCCCAAATTATCCAAGATTAAAAATGGGAATGAAAAGCAGCTAGCTTCTGTTACGTATCCTCCAAATCCAAGGAGCTCTGTAAAGTAATTCAGATTTGACATCCTCATTGATATTTACATCCCTGTATAGTCCAGGTTGGCATCACATCAGTCATTAACACAGTAAAGGAATCATCATATGTGTTTACTACTTGAAACAACTGGAATTAAGAAAGGCAAACTCATCCTCCTAAGCCAGGTAACAGAATCAGCAAATTAATACTATTCTGCTGTGCATCTCATAGGAAGCTGATGCTGTCGTGGTGCTCCGCTTAACTCCATTCATTGTGTTGTTTTATGTGCAGAATCACTTTATTCTGTAGTTTCTACATCATAAAACTTCTTTAATTTGATGTAAACAATAGTTTAATGTTCCCCTAATTACCTCTTATTTTAGCTTTAGCCCTGGACATGTAAGTAGAAACACTGAATTTCCAGAAGCCAGCAGCAACAGTGGGGGAGGCTTTTTAATGAGACGCAATTTAAGCTTCACTATTTGGAGTACATTAATTAAATAATTTCTAGTTCTCCCTCTAGACTGACTCTGAAGTTTTTAGGAGTGAACTGGTGAGATTATTTCATAATTAGTAGCAACAACTTCAAGCGTTTTAAATTACTTCAGCAAAAGAAAAAAAGATAAATAACATGGTTCATCCTTGGGCCTCTTTTCAGCTGCACTGCATTTTATTTTGGTCCAGATATTTCATTGTTCATTTGCTTCTTGAAATAGCTTCATAATTATGTGTTGATAATATCAGACAGTATTAACACTTTCCTGATTTTTTTTTTTTATTAACTGATCATTGTTCTTGCCATAGAAGACACTTTGTTGTTTAGCTATCGTGCAAAGGTTGTATTGTATTAGCATAGAAGGTTCGTTGTTGTTAATGGCAATGGGAAGCAGAGGGCTTTTTATCCTTGATACTGAGGCTGGATCTTGGCCTGAAGAAATTGCATATTCTAACAGAGAGAAAGAATAGAAAAGGACAAATAGAATCAGTAGCTATCTTGTGTCTTTTGTATTGTCTTTTTACTTAGTGAATAGGTATGCTTAATTTTTTGCTGTAGAATGTCTTCCATTAGCATCATTTTCAAAATCAAAACTGAGTCTAAACATAATGAAAATAATCTCCAGGATGTTTGTAGTACAACAATGTATATAGTATGGCTGATCCCTGTTTGGGGAATAAGAATATCTTTGATCTAGGAAAGCTGAACATGCAAAACTTTTCATGACACAGTTTTGGGGAAAACTCTGTTCTTCAGCAAATTCAGTCATAATTCCTAGTGCAATGACTGACAGTACTGACTGTTATAGATCTCCTCCTCAGGGCAAATCTATTGTTTAGTAACACTCCACTGTGTTAATATCTGAATTATGCAACATGAATTACAGAACTGTTCTCATGTTTTAATGATTTGAATGTTTCCTAGCTAGTATGTCTCACAGATTGCTAACCGGAGACACCCTAAAATAATTATTTTTCACATTGTACATTTTAAATGACACTTGCATTAAAAAGATGACCTTCTGAAAGAAGTAGAACAACAAACAACACCTTCCCCCCCAAAAAAAAATCAGGAAAAAATTACTTTTCCTTTTCAGACTCTTTTCATTCACATCCTGTCATGTCTCCTTCCCTTGATCCTGTTTCTCTGAGGATGAGGAAATTGAAACAGAGAGATAAGTGACTTGTTGGAGTTCACAAAAAGGGTTGATTGCAAAATCAAGATATAAATCTCAGAGGCCTGCTTCTTAGTCCTGACCCTCAAGTATTAAACCACAAATAACACATAGCACTGAATTTGATATCTGAGAGTTCTATCTCCTCACCAAAAGAAGGGCTGTGACCTCTCAGGAGAACACAGTGCTGAACTTTTATGCCCTGCAAGGGAAAGGCAACTTTAAATCCATGCTGAAATCATAAAGGCACAGTTCAGTCAGACTTTGTTCAAAACTTTTCAAAATATTGCATCTCATAAATACACCATTGTTTTATCTGTTATACATACAACATTGTTATCTGCCAGCATTATATAGTTCTAAGCAATAGTCCAGCATATGAATGGCTGTCATTCAGGTAGTCCAACCTTTACATTTTAGATCACCCACAATATGTAAAAAACAAATAAAGCATGGAATTAAATACTGCCTTTTTCGTGAACCGTTTGTCACTTTACTGATATCGTGACAATCAAAATGTGCAATGCATTTTCCACATCCAAAAGAAGAGAGCCACCTGCCAGCGAGCACCTTTTAAAAAGAAGAATTTCCCCAAGATACATGCCCTGCTTTTTTGGATAAACAGCAGCACAAGCCTGTTTGCAATACTGACATCTAGTGACGCCCAGTCATATTTATATAACCCTCTTCACCAGCATTAACTTTTTGCAGCATTGTACCCACTCACAGACAAAGATTCGCAAGCAAATATGTCCTTTTGCTTCCCAAAAGACATTGGAAGAGGCAGGCAACCATTTTCTCTAGAACAATGACCTGCTTAAAGAAGCACATTATTTAATCCCATTGAATATAATGGGACAATTTTCTAGCCTTGTGAATCAAGCTATATTTAACACTTGCAGTAAAATGAGCGGAAGAAGAATTTTAGTGTTTTACCTGTTAGTGAATTCTCTTAATTAGGATGATGGTATAAAGACAGCATATGCCTGTAGGCATTATGAAGCAAAAAAGTGTCAGAATTTTATTTTAAAGAAATAATTGAAAACATTCCAAAACTGTCCCATAATGATGAGGCATGGGCTGCATCCTACACTTTTTTTTTTCCCCCAGTGAAATGTTTTTTTCATGATGCCGCAGTGTATCAGTGGATATATTTATTATCTCAACAATCTCTTTTTTTCTTTGTCTGTATAGTTTTGTCTTGAATATTTGTATATACTGCTTAGCATCCACTTACATTTTCAGGTCATGATAATACATAGGAAGGCAGTAAATTAGGATAAGAAAGAACTGTAACACAAGTTTCTTTATGATTTATAATCAGGATCACTATGATATTTAAATGTAAACTATAGTTATTTACATTACATGAAACTAGGTTTTGTCTGACTGTTACAGTCCATTGCTTTTCTGTTCATACTGCCATGATCTAATATTGCTTCTAGGTATGTTGAAGTTCACAAAAGCTCAATGTACCTTGACATCCTCAAAGTACTACATCTGGTTCTTTGACATGAGCCATTGTGTCACTCAACTCTGTGTATCAACTTGCTGCGTGTTGTTCAGTGACATTAGCAAAAGGTGCCCTGACACAGGCTATTATGTCAGTCTCTTCTCTGACAATATTAAGAGCTTTTATATAGCACACGTGCATTTGAAGTGATGCCACTGAGCACTGTTGTTCATATTTCTATAAAGCTGCAGTTTCTCTGTTGATGGAAGCAATGCTTTTAATTAAGGTTGTGCTTTAATTAAGGCTTAATTAAGGAAAAGATATTACCAGTTGTAAATCAACAGAATTTTTCCTAATAGTTCATATCTAATTGCTTTTTTTCATAATTTAGATTACCTGAGCTTGTTCAACACCAAAGAAATTTGTTGGGCTTGTCATATAAAAAATCCACAGATCTTTCATCTAAAATTGTCATGAGAAAAGAATGTCAAACCACACTTTCCCAGAATCACCATCTGAGGAGAAATTTGGAAGAAAGAAGGGAATCTGGATGTCTTTTAATACATAAAAAACAATGCTTTGTCATATCTGTTTCTTCAGCCTTTTGAAATCTCTAAAGATGAACTTGAAGTGACTTACAAAAAGAGAGCTACCAGCCACTGCTCCTTGGTAGGTGCATTTTGCTTACCGTCTGTAGTCAAGTCAGAGCAAGAACTTAGTCAAGAGGTTGAGGGTTCTTAGTTTTTATTTTTATTTTAAGAAAAAAATGCAAAAGTACAATTCAGGCCATTATATGAATTGATATGGTCATACTTTTTTTGTATCACATTCCAGGAAAATGTTGTTAACTTGTCATGCTGGTGACGTACAGTCACCAAAGTTTTTATTTCCAGTTTCAGAACTTGAATTTTATATTGGCACATGAAAATACAAACTTCAGACGTATTTGCAATTATTACTATCAGAAGGGTTCCCTCCATCAGTCATATGAGCGGATGGTTAATTTAGCTAATTACAACTCATTCATAACGCAAAGAGTGAATGTGTAATATATGTAGAAAACTGCGATCAATCCAAAGAGTGATTTTAAAATTTAAGCATTTGCTTATTTTAATATATATGAACAATCAAAATCAGCAGCTGGGAAGCAAACAATGTAAGTTGAGTAATTAGTTTCTATTGAGTTATTTGCTTAATTCTAGTAATTTCTACCACGGCTTTCAAACATTAAAAAACCCCTACTTTTTAAAGTGTCTGTATAATTTCAATACACTTTGACATCCATCATATTTGTTTGAAAAATCCCTCATCCGCATATGAAAAAGCAAGTGCAAATTTACCCATCATAAAAATTAAATTTAATTAAAAGTAAGCTAAACTGGGCCATAGATTATTTGTTTTTACAATTATATGATTCCACAGTCATATTTTAATGGACACTTCAAGAGTAATCTTATTACAGTTGGAGTCAACAGGAATTGTGGAAACTCAGTTTGATATGAAAGTCAAAATGAAGATATTATGATAGTTCCCAAATGTATATAGATACAAAAACATAAACATAATGTGCATCGGTTTGTGCATATGAAATTATTTTCCCCAAATTTAAAAAAAAATCAAAAACCTTGAAGAGGATTGGCAGAAAGCAAGTAATAGGGAATTAGAAAAGGCTGGGAATTGAATGCTATCAGGAGAAATGCGAAAGACCCCCTCAGGAAACGACAGAGAAGCTATTAGTCTGCACTGGCAAAGCATGTACTTCTTCTGCTGCATCTGCTGCAAAAGAGGGACCACCAAGTCCAGGCTTCTCACGAGTAAACAGCAAGTGGAGGGAGGAATGATGGAGAGGCGCCAGGATTAGCTGGTGCTCTCAGGGTAATGAAGCAGCTTGTGATGCTGCAGCAAGCCACGTACTGCAAGTCCAGATGTTAGCAGACACACACGGGCTATTGAAAGAGTGGAACAGGGAAACAAGGAACAGCAGGCGCTCCATTTTGAGAAGTGGCCCAGAAACACAGACTTAGAGTGGGGCAGTCATGGGGCTCTGTTGTCCAAGGTGAAGTGTGCCCTGTGAAGCCAGTCCCAAAAAGGCGCATCGAGAGAAGTTACGATTCGTCATTTCACTCACTACCAAACAAGTAACAGTTATTGTTAAATTTTAAGGATTGACCATTGCAAAGTTCAAAATACCTTTGGAGAAGTATTTGGCACCTTCAGCTTCCTGTTTTTACTTGGATTCAAGCATGTCTAACATGTTACAACTCTTCTCTATTATAACATAGCAATTTGTTAAACAAAATGAGAGAAATATTTCTAAGTTGTACATTTACGTTGAACAAAAATAAAATCAAGTCAGCATTTTGAATTGCCAATTTACGTGTTTGTTGTTGGAATTGCTAATATCATGCTAATTATATTTAAATTGCAAAATATATTTAAATAAATGTTCTCCCACGGGATGGTTTAGGTAATAATTAAGCATAATTTCTTCATCTTAAATTCCCAAATTAACTTTTTGATTTTTTTCTCTGTGTATAAACATGAGTTATATGTATATGTCTTTGCTTTAAAACCCTTTGGTTTCCTCTAAAAGATACTTCAGAGGATTGAGCTGTGGAGCTGCTAATTCTTTATGAGGGTGCTTATGTGTAAGATCCCATAAAATTTCAGCTTACCATTTCCCCTGTTCATATTCTATACAAAGCTGCTCTGAGTTATTTTTGTGTTGCATTATCATTCATATAGAGCTTATATTCTGTTACGTCTTTTTACAAGGCCTGTATTGTACAATTTCATTATCATCTCCACATTTGCGAAGCGGTTAATGGAAATACATAGATTTAAAAAATATTTGCTGTTACCTGATCTTAAAAAAGAAGTAATACTTGTCCAGATGTGAAGCATTTGGATAGATAAATTAAAGAAGTTCCAGGGATTTGGAAGGTGTTTGACCTTTTTTTCTAAGTGGACAAATTGCCCCTGTATTTCCATGCAAGATGGACAGCATAAAAATCTTTTTTTCATCTACAGCTTGTGATGAAGGTGCCTGCTTTGCTTTCCGATGATGTGGGTCCCTGTTTTTGTCATTGTAACAAACTCAGTTGAAATTAGTCCATGAAGACCTCCTAAAACTTTCAAAGACTCAACCTCTACCCATTTGTCTCAAGGGCTTACATCATCCTTAACTGGCCTCTAGTGCAGGATGCTCTTACCACTCTGGTTCCATTTCATAGCTGACTGCAAGTGATGTTCAGTGACAATCCTCAAAACCATGACAATCCCAGCTTGATAAAGTGTGGTTTTTCAATCCAGGAAAAAACTGCTCCCATTAGCTGCCTTGTATGAGCTCTTTGGTATATATGGCACTTGTGGGATCAGCCATGTTAGTTTTTTATAGCAGAATCGTGAGGATTAAAGATAGTGGATTTAGGGGATTTTTTAGGGGATCTGGGGCCCTGCTTTTGGAATTCTCTATCTGGGAAAATTCACCACAGCAAATGTGGCCAGCTTAACACTATAGAACGGTGCTATTATTATTATT
>NW_009205566.1:0-4518 GCF_000690835.1 Fulmarus glacialis
GGGGTTGGGGGGCTCCGCGGGTCACACCGCCTCCTCTGCCCCGCCTGAAGAAAGGGGAAAGTCCCCCCCGTCCCGTCAGAGCCCCCGAATGTCTCACCCATCACGCTGCGGCTGTCCCCCACCCCAGTCAGGCTGGAGATAGGCAGAGAGGGGTTTATGCCTCCGGTGCTTCATCAACAGTTGGATTGAAGAAGCTGATAAGTTTTGACCCCAAAGAGGTGCACATCACAGAGGTATTGCATACGAATCAGTAGTTCTGTTAAAAAAGCTGTATATGGTCCCGTATGCTTAAATCGTATTTATTAGTTATAATGGAGGTATTGCAGTAGTACTTCATCCAGATGACTGACAGGCAGACATCCTTTTGATTTTGTTGTGGCAGTCTCTGTGGAACAGAAACTTGGAACACCGTGCATGTGACAGATAAACTAATCAGTGTCACTGCAAAGTACAGAAAGCAATCAGGAGAAAGAAATAACAGTCATTATCTCTAAATCTGTAGTCAGGTAAGGAGAAAAGAACAGCAAATTGTTTTAAACAGATGTATTGGCAAAGAGAAAAAAATCGTTATTAGTTTAGAGAAGAGCAGGGAGAGTTTCTTTAGACAGAGAAAAAGCAGACTGTGTAGAGCGGCGGGAAAAACTTTTGCCTCTAGGAGGAGGCAGACAGAGACAAATGCTAATGTTTTGCTCTTTGGTTGTGATGGAGTGAGGAGCTTCCCCCGAAATGTTTAGAAAAACACTTTCCTCCATTGAAGGGCAATGGGAAATGAGGCCCTGCCTCCTTTAGAAAGCTTTAACCAGTCAACTGTTTTTCTGAACTTATATTGCAAACGAGGTCTTTACGGACACTGAGTTTCTGTTAGAGAAGCAACTGGGCACCACCGGGCACCTTCTTGGAAGTGTGTCTGCAGCGAACCT
This sequence comes from Fulmarus glacialis, assembly GCF_000690835.1. Lineage (NCBI taxonomy): Eukaryota > Metazoa > Chordata > Aves > Procellariiformes > Procellariidae > Fulmarus > Fulmarus glacialis. The sequence goes on from NW_009205566.1 coordinate 921, forward strand.
CTGGCTGACACAGCTATAACCACGGCAGGTGGAGGAAACACCTGCACTTCCACACCAGCAAACAGAGATGTCTAGATGAGGCTCCTTGGGCTCTTGAGACACCTAGGGGTTCCTGAAAACTTTTTCAGTACCAAGTAAGTTTGACAGTAATGCCACCATTTTGCTAATGCTGGACTCCACCGTTTTAGGTATTACAAAGCTGAAAACAAGACAAATACAACTTTTGGGTGTTGCTTATATCTAAGCAAATAACCAGAGACAGAGCGGCCCTTAAGTTCTGAATATTTGAAAACTACTGAATTGCAGATGTAAATCGTAATCCCGCTGACATTTCACAGTGAGACTGTCTAACAGTGTTCATATGACCTGCTGCAAACTAACAGAGACATTCTTTACTGTTCTAATTTATAAGAGAGAAGAACTAACTCACTTGATACTGAAACTTTTGCAAGCCTGGAAAGAACCGCTTTCCCACTTTAACCAGCATATTGAGCACCATCAAGAGCTACCTTATGACAGCCTTAGCAAAGCTAAGCAAATCAGCAATATGGTACATGAGCTGAAGACTGGAGTTGAAAAAGTAACAGAAAAGGCAAGATTTTCAATGTAGCTTTTATTTATACCAGTCATGTGGCATGAGTGACTTCGAGGGGGGCAATGTCTGCTCTCACTTGGGCTATAGCCTTAATGCCAACAGAGGCTCTGATCCAGCAACAGTGGACTTTGTTACAGATCCAGCAATTTTTCAGCCAAAGGATGTGGCTTAGTGTATGGATTGGCAGATACATAGATGGCATTATATATGCCCATATGTATAGAACAATACTTTATTAATATGAAATATGTGAAAGAAAGACACAAGTATAAAGACTAGAGCCATTTACAGCTTCACATATGTATGTAATGACTTGAGTTTTCTAGGGCAGAGGAGATGTGGGTAGACCGTGCCAAATACTTAATTATTGTTTTCAGTTTTATTTGGATTTACATTCTAACTAATTCAAGTATGACTGCTGTCTGCTGCAATGAGCTCCTTCCTAAGGCAACAATTTTATGCTGGGATAAGTTCTTCAAGACAACAGTGGCATTGCTTAAGTCAGATGTCAGTCACAAAACAATTTCAAAATTCCATTCCAAATTCTGGCAGATCATATATAAATTATTGGATGTAATTTTTTGTTATTTCCATTTCTGTCTTCTCATTACTATCTAGAAGTCCTGATCTTTGTATTTCTTGTGCATTCATACCTGAACTTATTTGTCGTTTTGGCTAAACAAATGAGGGCTGTGTGTCCATTCTCTGAAATGGCTACACTGCCAAGGTGTCTGTTTCACTAAAAAGTGAATAATAAACTAGTATCTTACACTAATAGATCACCTTTCAGCTTTATGAAGACAGGTGGGGAATACAAGTTTTAAAATGATAAGCAGCTCATCAGTAGAATAGGAGGAATTCTACCCTGCTCTAAAATGCAGCCCTGATTAGGGTGACTCAGAGTTACAAATGGAAAGTCCATCCTCCAAGTGCAGCCATGATTCTGGATTTAAATGGCCTGCACTAGTATTTTAAAGATTCGGTTTACGTGTAGTTACAAGTTGTACTTCTTTTCCTGTTTTTAATACAGATGCAGTCGATGGGGATAATCAGCAATTCATTAAATGGAATGGCATCTTCTGAAGCCGCTGGTTTATCAACTAGCAATGAAGCAAACATGATGAGTGACTCTGACTTTATTCACTGTTTCAGGAGAGACTCCAATAAAGTACAAAGCTACTTAAAAATTCTTAAATGTAGGATTATGCCAGAAAATAGTTGTTGAGTTGTAATCTCTTGACAAGTAGTCAGCAGCATGTTGTTTACAAAGATGGAAAAATATAATTTATAAATTACCACATTTACAGTAATTTTAATAGGAAAGTAGTTTGAAATTCTTTGGCAGCTACTAGGTTGACCTATGCAGCTGAAATATTAAATAAAGCTTCATGTGTATATGTGGGTTAACGCACCAGATAGATAAAAGGGAGTACTCTAGTAGTAGATAAATAAACGTCCTTGCATATTACACTGTGACAGATTGTATTATGGCTTATTCACACTGCTTAGTTATATACATAGTTGAAAGTGAAATTCAGTTTGTTTAACCTTGGTACAAATACATCTACATACTATAAACAAAGTTTATTTTTATGTAAAAAAAAAGATGTTTCCCCCCATTTCTACATACATACATACCTGCAGAATATTGCTTAACACTGAGGAGTGGCATTGCTGTTGATCAGTTCATGTAACTGCAGGGCCCGTGGAGACCTTTATGTTCACATCATCCTTCTTACTAATTTCTAGGGGCTTTCACATGTGCCCCATAAGTTCTAGTTTCTAACACTTTTATTCATTTTGAATGCTCTTTTATACCTGTAATGGCTTCACTGATTTCAGTGGAAACACTTAAAGAAAAAGTTTCTATACGAAAGGTAACTCAGAATTCTGGTCCCAATACCATTTCAGTCTGAGGGCTGATGTAGCAAGAAGTCCCTTTCCCATAACACATGCTGAACCAGGGCTTGGGTTTACAGTAATGATGACAAACTCAAACAAATAAAAATCTGAAAGCTGTTAGGTATTTTACCGCAATCACATTTTCCTAGCAGTGGGGTGGTGCTGATAGCTGTTCATAGAGCAAAACATCTTTGCGTTCAGATCCTAAATGAGCCATTGGAATGAGCATTTATAATCAACATGGACTTGTCTTTAATATTCTTGACTATTTCATCCCTGAAAGCTCTTTTCTGGCCCCCCCTGATCCTGATGCTTGTTGACAGTAGCTGGAGCTCGGGCTGCTAAGAATGGAAAGTAAAATGCTGATGGTTATTTAATAATGATACTGGATTTGGGCTTGAGAAACTCAGCAGGTTTCAAGGAAAAATTTACGAAGAACAGAGGAACAACGTTTCAGTTACATCTCCGTAACTGCCGATATCCTCAGATATCTACTATCTAGTAGGCAGCTGACGTACTTTCTCAGCTAGAAGCTGTGACAGTCCACAATTCACATCTGGTCCCTGTTGTGCCAGGTATGGTGAAAATGCAAGGGGTTATACAGTGCCTGCCCTGAAGAAGTCACTAGCTGCAAATCCTTAAGCAGGAAGACACTCCAAGCACATAACGAGATAGCAGCATTCATGTGCAAATTTTGAAGACATTCTGGAAACAGAACACAGCTCGGACGAGAGCAAAGGAAGGCTCCTCTGGGCAAACGGTTAGGGAGAAGCAGAGAGGGTTGCCCACTCTGCCCTCATCTATCCGCGGTCAAAAAGATGTTGTAGCCATTAATGGCTATAGCATGTACCCCACCACCCGGTGTAGCCGCAGCCCCAGGGCACAGCGGCACGCTGATGTGCGTCTCCGGTGCCAGCAAAGGATTATTCCTGTCTCTGAAATGCTGAAATGGGCAAGTGTGCATTCATTAAGGAGAAAATCGGGGTTAGGGTGCAATCTCTCTACATCCCGGCAAAGGCGGCGTTGCGCACAGCCACCCTACACCAGAAAGGAAAGGTGACAGACCCGGGAGGGGTTTCTGGCCCAAGGAGGCTGACGGAA
>NW_009205567.1:0-1513 GCF_000690835.1 Fulmarus glacialis
CCGCCGCCGCCGCCTTCGGGGGCCGCCGCGTCCCCGCTCACCCGCTGTCTTGCTTCTGCTCCTCGGAGCCACGCTGTCAATCTGGGGTGGGGGCACTGGGATCGCGTCAATCACCTGATCGGGATAACAAAATCACGAGCAATAATTAGGATCTATGCAATTTTTAAACTAGCGATGGGCCAATTACAAAATATATATGAAATCTATATTTTTCAACCAACGTTTTACTACTTGTTACCTTTCCCATGCTGAATTATTTTGTTGTGATTTTGTACAGAATTTTTAATGACTTTTTATAACGTGAATTTCCTATTTTAAACCATGCAGCTTCATCGATTTTTATACATATTGGAAAGGTAGAATTATATCTAATTTATACAAAATAATTTAACTAATTTAAACCAGCAGAAAAGTGCTTAGAAAAGTTATGTTGCCTTAGCACTTCTTTCCTTTCAAATAGTTGAAGAAGAAAAAAAAAAAAAGCACGATCCGGGCAATTTCTTTCCCATGAAAGTCTCTTTTTTCTGTTTTTTTTTTTTTTTTTTTCTTTCCTTTATTTCTTTTTCCTTTCCCCCCTACAACGAGAACCAGATCCCCTAGGTCTTGAGAAGATATAAGAACGAGAGACTTATTTTCTATTAAAACATATCAACTCAACACATTACTTGCACAAACTTGTATATAAAGATTATAAGCAAATGCCAACACCCTTTTTAAATCGAAAGCTGCTTGACTATCACATACAATTTGCACTGTTTCTTTTTAGTCTTTGAACCCCTTGGCATTCCGTGGTTTTTTTTGACGAGAACTTGAAGATGTTAATGTTTCCAGGCGATATAAATGCATGATTTTTATACATGTTCACACAATCCGTGGTTGTCATATGCTCATCTTATAAATCGGAACCTAAAACTAATCAGGTTGTTAAAGTCGGGCTATATACCTATTGTAGTCGATTAGTACGGTAGCTTGAAACAAATTCAGACCATTTAATCCGTAATTAGAACAATAGCTATTGCATGTACAATGCAGTCCAGAATAAGTGCTGTTTGAAATGTAACGCTGGTTCAACTGGAATCAATCTGTACTGTAATTTTGTTTGTAATCCTGTATATTATGGTGTAATGCACACTGGGATTTTAGAAAAACATCCATCCTTTGGCAACAACATAGTATTGAACATTTGGTCGAATGTTGCATTTCTCCTTAAATGTGATTATTATATTTTTTTTCTTAGTGTAAGTAATTCCTATGGGATTATTGTTTTATTCGGATAGCTCATGAAAGGTGCAACACTTATTATTTGTAGAATAAAATTGGACTAAAAAAAGGACACGGATTCTGTACTTACCTTGAGGGGTTGCGGGGGAAGGCGGGGGGATTTTGTTCGTTTGTTTCCAGCGAAACTGGCCATTTGCAATGCTGATTTGTTGAATTAGGGGAAGGGGGGCAGAAACGCGGTTCGTCCGGGAGCTGAGGCTGCCGGTTTGGGCTGCGCCGAGCGCCCCGCACC
>NW_009205568.1:0-1254 GCF_000690835.1 Fulmarus glacialis
GCTGCCTGCCAAGTTAAACCACGACAGTAACTCATACCTGATACTGCAAGCTCCACAATGCAGGTCTTACCCAAGATCTCAGTGATGTATAAGACTATGAAAATGTAGTGTATAACTCAATAAGCTACCACTTCTCTTCCTTTTTGGTGTTTTTTTTTTTTTTGCTGTTGTTTATTAGTACATTGGAATTGTTAATAAACTATTTTAAAAGTGTTTTGTTTTTGTTTTTTTTTTAATTGAGTAGATTTTTAAAAATAGCATCACTTGGAAAACAGAAGAATTTATCAGAAGGGATGACAATTTAACTGCTCCAGTAGCAAGATTTAAAAGATATTTTCAAGTTACTTGTTCATGGTACTTTGTGCACAGTCTTGTAAGTAGTTAAAGACAGTCCTTTGGACAGTTTAGCTCACATGCTTTCCTTTTATAGAATCACAGAATCATAGAGTTATAGAATCATAGAATCATAGTATCATAGAATTGTTTAGATTAGAAAAGACTTTTAAGATCATCGAGTCCAACCTGAATTACTCTATGATCATATAATCCTATGATTCTATGATTGAGAATGAACTACTACAGTGGTCTGTTTGAAACTTCTTCCTATCCCATTGTCATATCCTGGCTATGACAACTGCAGCTTTCCATTATTGTAGAACAGTCCAGAAGAGTCTGAGGTTGAAGTTGAAAAAAATGAACTAGAAAGAAAGACTGTAAGTTTTATATGTATATTTTAGTTTTGAGAACTTACAATTTTGTTTCTATGTCTAACATGATTTATATAGCCTTATCTCCTCAACAGAGAAGTGACTGGTAGAGATAGTAAAAACATTTTCACAAAACCATTTTTTTCCACAGAGTTTGTTGCTCTGTCAAAATAAAAATATTTCATAAAGGTAGTTTAAATGTCAGCACAATACTGTCAGAAACCCGTTAGCTTTATTTAGTACTTAGGGAGTCTCAGCTACAAGGCTCTAGAAGTCAAGGGTTGGAGGTATTTGTGGAGAGCAAGTGTTCTCAGGAGAGTAACAAGCAGAATGTGATTCTACCTGGGCACATCTTCCCTCGTAAACGCTAAACAAGTCTCTGAACTTTCAAAACCCTCCACAGAATGGAATTAAGTGTTTTCTTAGTGACTTTCATGGCCCTTTCTATGACTAGGAAGCAGAACTGAAAATCTCTTCCCCTTTGGGATCCATATTACTGTATCACTTACAAATGCTATATGGACCTCCCAGAATTCTTGCATCTTGC